>NC_047049.1:40721685-41029786 GCF_011762595.2 Tursiops truncatus
ATTTTTAATATCCAAAATGATCAGTCATTCACTATACACGTCTCCGGTGAACTACATAATGTCAATGGTGTCACAAAAGCAAGGCAGAAAATGAAAGTCCTAACAGCTTTAATTCAGGGGGAAAATAATCCCTGGAAGATGTTTTTCTCCCTCTAGATCACTTCAGGTTTACACAACATGCATTTTATAATTCTTAATTTACGTTTGGCAAGAATGTTCTCTCTGGCTTTAAGACCTTACCCATTTCTCCATCTGATATTTTGTGGTTGCAATTTTCTAGTTTAAAATGGGTGGTTCTCATTTCATTCACAAGAAACATGATGCCTTGAAAAAGATGTGGTCAACCTCTAGAGATGCACATTATTATTGCAGAATTGTAACAATACCTACTTATATGAGGGAACAGAAGCAGCGCTTAGCATTATATATATATCACTCCAGTTAATTCTTACAGCCCTCAAATGGCCATACTTAGGCTTGGAGACAATAAGAAACTTGCCCAGGGTCACAAATAACTAAATTTCTGAAGATCTGGCACATTTTGAAAATTCTAAAGAGCACAGAAATAACTGCTTATTTATTCATTTATTCAGTTATTCAACAAGCATTTGCTACTAAGTACCAAACATAATTAGATGTGGGAAAACAAACTGGAATAAGTTTGGATTCTTTCCCTCAAGGAAATTACCTTCTAGTTTGGAAGAGAGACCATTAAATAAACACAGTGTTACCCATAGATACTCACAGCCCTAAGTAGTGGAACTGACATAAGAGCCCTGAAGGATATGAAATTGAAACTATCTTCCTCTAATTAATAAATATTTACAATAGTAACAGAATAGAAAACACTTGGCAAGCTCATCCAAAAAATACTGATTTTGATTTGTGGTACTTACATAAAATAATAAAAGTGAACTCAGTCATAACATTTTGAAAGCTGTATCATTTTTATTTTCTTAAAAATTTCATGGAATTGAGCTTTTATTGAGCACCTACAGATTGGTGTAGGTGCACCCAAATTGTAACTATGCTAATTTAAGGGACACAATTTGCAGCAATGATGGAAAACTTAATGCTGAATACTAGTTATTCCAAACGATTGCTAGTGTTTCAAGGATCGAAACTAAGTCTGATAAAATTTATATTTGTTAGCTGAAATAAGCATGCTCAGTATTCCAGTTGAATGACTGGCATCCACCTTTCATATACTGAAAAGCCAGCATTAGACATTAACTGTTCAAAAAAAATACTATTAGGAATGCAAACCTCAGAGCTTCTTCCAAAGAAATATAGCACTTGAGCCTGCTAAGTTTCTGTAAACGGGCTTAGGGAGTAAAAAGGAGGCCTTCTCTCTAGGTAAATACTGTAGAGAAGTAATATAACTTATTTACAAAACAGACAACAGACCAAGACAGCTTCTTTCACATCAGTGCAGTGACTGAATGTCAAACTAGGTACTAAGGTCACGGTGTCACATGTGAAGTGAGGATTTTGCCATCCATGCTAAGGCTTTGAGGTCTATCCCACATAGGTAAACAGCAGGCCTACTTTTAGTCTCTCATCATTAGTGTCATTAAGCTTAACACTATCTTAAATTCTGTGCTAATGAAAATTTCTTAGAAATATTAGTATTTTAAGATGCTGTGTTGGCTTATGACAGGGTTCACGGCAGTCTGCCCAAAATATGCCACTTGGGCATATTGATTATTTTGAATTAAAGTTACTTAAGAAACAGTCAGTATGAGATGCACACTCTGACTCCTCTTTGTCCCCCTGAAAGCAGGAAATAAATCTCCCATGTGAAAGGTATCCTGCCTGCACCAGGAGAAAGGAAGAAATCCTTACTACCAGAGATAGGGAATTCAAAGACAAGAAGGCCGTGTAAGCAAACCTTTTTACTTCTTTACTAAAATACTATCCCAAGCCCAAACCCCTTCATCTTGTCGGTTCTTCACAAATGTATTGTTTCTTGGTCTAAAAGGTATAAAAGCTGCCTACTTTAGTCACTTATTTGAGCATCATATTTTTATGAGCTCTGGTACAAATTTAAATTTGTTTTTCTCCTGTTAATCTGTCTTATGTCAATTTAATTATTAGACCAGCCAGAGAGCCTAGAGGGGAAGAAAGGAAAAGTCTTCCTCCCCTACATGTACGCTCATTCAATACAGTGCTTTTTAGTTTCTATGTGCAGTTCTGCTTTTCCTATGAGAGTGTCAGTTTCTGGAGAGCAAAACCTGGTTAGCACAGTGATTACTATGGAGTTGGTGCTCAAAACACATCTTGAATAGAACTGAATTGTAGTCCTAATTTCAAAGTATTTCGTACCTCTGACAGTTTACTTAAAAAGCAGACAAAACACCAATTTCACATCGACCATCTCTATTGGTATGTCCAAGGCTATGAAATTTTGCCTGTCATATTTCCCAAGATTCAATAAATCAGTTTCAAAGACATTTTAACACACTTGAGAAAAGGAACTTCTGAGTGAAAGGTCATTGCTTTCATGTTAACATTATTATTTTTCAAGACGTCATAGTCACAAAAGACTTTATATGGCTTGTCACAACTGAAGCTGAAAAATGTTATGATTGCCATTTATATTTTATTAAATAAATAGCATTACATAAATACTGTTTATATTAGCAACACAAAACTGAATTTTTAAATCACTTATAAAATTGAGGTCTTTTTCTATTTTCTTACTTTTCTAAAATGGTTTAACACTTTTAACATTTTTCTAGAATATATCAGCCACTGACTTGTACTTCAAGCTCACCCAAGGTAAAAAATTCAAATCTTCATCATTCAGCTATTATGAGAATAAATAGTTAATACCTATAACACCCTCAAGTTATTTACAGAAAGCATTTTTATACTGGTACTATTAGGTTTTTTTTGTTTGTTTGTTTGTTTTTTGCGGTACGCGGGCCTCTCACTGTTGTGGCCCCTCCCGTCGCAGAGCACAGGCTCCGGACGCGCAGGCCCAGCAGCCATGGCTCACGGGCCCAGCCGCTCCACGGCATGTGGGATTCCCCCGGACCGGGGCATGAACCCGCGTCCCCTGCATCGGCAGACGGACTCCCAACCACTGCGCCACCAGGGAAGCCCTATTAGTTTTATATGCTATTTTTAATCCATTAAGAAACAATATTCAGGAAAATTTACCTCACTTCTGCTATAATAATATTTTAATTAGGAACCCCCTGTCTTGAAAGACAATTTAGGGCATCTCAAAAGATGCCCTGAAATTCTGGATAATAACAGAATCTATTAAATATGTTCTAAAAGCAATACAACTTTAGTTTACCAAAATTAACACATTCAATATAATATTATGCCATATGTTGATTTAGTGTTTGCTAACAAAATATGAATAAAATGTAAAATACCTAAGGATAAAATTTATCCAGGCTAAATTCAGCTTACAATATTCTAAATAAAGAACCTGAATGATATTGATTACAAATGTAGACAATTCTTTCTATACATATTTATCATTAGTACTAGATAAATTGATAAATAGTAAATGTTGAATCCCAGTAAAACAAAAACCATATCCCTAATTGTCTAAGTTCAATAATAATTGCTTGAAATATGGTTTGTACCTGTGGATGCAACAGGCAAGAGTACATCAAATGTATGTGAGTGAACAGAGTGGAACTCACACAGACTCACTGCACTGTCTTGGGAACTGGATCATTTATAAGTGTTAAAGATTTTTCTCACTTTAGTTCAGGGTGTTAATCAACGTCTTCTACTTACAGGAGGGTCTGCATCTTCAGCATAAACGGTTGTGATAGGTGTACCCTTGGCGGCATCCGGAGCCACTATCCCTTTGTAGATCCGTTTACTAAATACTGGAGGATAATCATTCATATCCTGTAAAACACAATTAAGAATTTAGTGCTTCTGTTGAAACCAGGTGAGGTACACAGTGACTAGACCGGCTCCATCTCTTCATATCACACAACCCGTTTGCCACTGTCAGCCTTCCATCCTCTCAATTCCATTACACTCACTTCAGAATGGCACCCCAGAGGAAATTGCCAGAGTTCCTATACAATATTAATGTGTGTGATACCTGCCCCATTCTACCAAAGGCCATTCTACTCAAGTAAAGAGTCTGTCACACACCCTGTGCTCCTCCAAATACATCTTACAGATATTTGGAGTGATGTGTGAAGTTTTCTCTAAAGGTACTTCTAATGGTATGATGCAGTTTTGAACTTTGAAAAGTAGGAAAACATTCATAAAAGGTGCCCTTCTATGAGACAGGTGTAGAAGACAGTATTTTTGTTTGTTTTGTTGTTGGTGCTTTTAAAGAAAGCTCTTTAATGTTTCTGTTGCAATTGCAAATTCTTTATATATATACTTAGCATAATAGTATGATTAGAACATTTCAAATGCAAATTGTGAAATATCCTTTTATGCCATCTTACATTTTTACAAATATAAAATGATTAAAGGATGTTTTCCCTGCACCACACTACAATAATGACACATAGGTTAGATGTTCTCAGTCAGAAAACAATTTTAATTTATTTAAAAATTTTTGAAAGTGATTTATATGCATCCTTTAAATTTTCACAATTCAATGATATAAATGCATTGCTATTATGTTTATTCATTAAATGATATTTATCAGGTTCCTTCCATTTTTATGACCCAATGCTAGGCTCTGGGGACAGTGTGGTGGCTCAAGAAAAGATGTTCCTGAATTTGCCACTTAACTGCCATTTGACAGGTAAAGTTACTGATTCTGCCGATAGCTTAGCAACATCACCTAAATTAATCTACTTATTTGGCAAAACCACTAATTAGTCTGGTCTCCTGAGAGCAAGACCATGTTTTTCTCAAACATTTTATCTTTGATGGAGAATTTCAAATCATTTTTTTTCTCAAAAATAATGTTTATTAACCTGGCTGGTTTATCTTTCCTAGATTTACTTTTTAAAAAAATAATCATTGCACCCTGCATTTTGGGGGGCACTTTTGGTCAAATATATTTGAGCCCCAAACTAAATTTGTTAGTTATCTTATTCTCCCTGTCATCTTTTTCTTACTTGACGTTAAAAACAAAAGAAGAAAATTATTCTACACAGTCTTTGATATTTGCTCTGATACAACAATTTTTTTGCACAATGTAAATTGGAAACACACAAATTAACTGATTATAAACACCTCTTTTTGTAAAGAGGTCAGGATAATTAACTATTACAGTCAAATCGAGCTTGCTTTTATGTTCACAATAGAGCTGACTTCTGAGTCGTGAATCTGAAAAACCCTGTAGATTCTAGTAAAAATTGGAGACCTTGAGCTGTAAGCAAAACTGAAAAATAAAAAACATCATTTTCTCTGTTTTGACATGTAGTATTCACAGCCTCTACATGAAAAAGACTTCCTTTATAAATGATGAGCTTTAGAATCTGAACAAGTAAATAAACCTAGGAAGCACTGGTTCTCTATAATGAGGAGAGTGGAGGGTATTGATCTTGAGGTTTCAGGCAGGGGGTGAATATATAAAACATTTGCATGCACACTTCCTCCTGCTTTCAAGAGTGCCAATTATTTTAACAAGTGAGTCTTGTAACCAAAGGGGTAGAACTCCTCTTGCACTCCTAAATTATAACTTCTGAAGGTTAGAAAAGGAGCCCAACTGTGATTTTTCTCTACATGAGTTTCCAAAATCACATAAACTCAATATATTCCTATGAATTTTCTTCTCCCGCCCCTCCCAGGGGACATTAAAAATCTTAATGTAATCTTAATTCTTCAGGGAAAAAAATAATATGTGATTTCCTAGTTATGTCAATACAGCCGCTGACAGTGTTGAGTACAGTAGCCTTTTTATTTTTTGGCCAGGAAAGTAGTCACCGATCACCTTCTAACTGAACACACAGTGGACATTTTTATAATCTGGCTTCACAAACTGATTATACAGAAACCTAAATAATTGAACACCATTAAAAGACTGGTATCCCCCTTTGGTCTGCTTGCCACTGACAACATAAAGAATAAATCAATACAGTTATTGTAGCTGTGTTTCTTCTTCTGGTACATTGTACATATTTTGAGGTTACAATCTTTCACTGTGGCTAAGCTGTGTAGCCAGTTGCACACAGTTCTTGCATGATGCATTATTTCAGATTAGAGAATTTACTGAAATGCAATGCCAAAGAGCATAATCAATACTTCATTATATTTATGCTCCAGGGATGTCTGAAGAAAACTGTACATAAATCTGCTTCTGTACAAATGCTCTACTATGCAGCAAATTAAGGATAAACTCCACTCTCCAAACGCAAGCCCTAGTCTGTTGACAACTGTTCCACTAGAGGGTAGTTTTTACAGAAAGAAAATTTCATTTTCTATTCTCTTGTTAACAATTTTATTATTAAGTTTCCTTTCTGTGGCTATACTTTTTGTTGGTCTGAACAAAAATTACTTTTCATGTTTCTAAAGAGTATTCTGAATATTACCATCTTGAACTAAGACTTGATCTTCTTAGAAAAAAAGATTGTTGTACAAGTACGCATAATTAGTTTCCATGTATCAAGCAACGAAAACTGCACCTGAAGAAAGTTATCTAAGAGGAAGAAAATATGAGTTTCATTTATTTATTTTCTAAACTCAAGTCTAAAATAATCACAGAAACCATTTCTGCTTTGACAGACCACAGAGTAGATTTAAGGAACCCTTTTTAATGAGCATACCAGGAAGACAGGAACTTGCTGGTGAATTTACAAATTAATGGCGCGTTCTCTGTTGAAAGCGATGAGAAATAGATGACAGAATTTTTAATTTCTGGAATCATAGGCTGAAAGCTGTTCTGGATAAGAGGCTTTTTTCCTGACAGAAGAGTACTAACTAGTTATATTCCGATCATCTTTCTTTAAATGATGAAAATATAGAGAACGTCAGCCCTCATCTTAAGCTCTCATGCATGCTCTGTGAGGAGACCAGATGGTGTGTGCCAGTGGGTGGAATGGCTCCTACAGTACCCTCTAGTGTTACCACTAGTCACATAGAACCATTGGCTGCCCTGCCCTCTGAAATCCCTTAAGGCTTATGGAGCCGATGCCTCCTCTTCCTTGGCAGACGACACAGTTGATTTTTTCCTCTGCCTGTTACCAGTTCTGTTCTGCACGACCAGACACCCTCTATTTACTGTTTCAGTTGTTTTTTTTAATATTATCTATCTTCTGCTCTTTCTTCTGTCTTGGTTTCTTTACTTTCCTTTCTGTCTTTTCTGACTTCTCTACCTTCTCTTGTGATTCTGCCACATAGGGTCATAAAGGCCCTATCTCCAACCAACCAAACAAATCTTTCCTTTTATGTTTTGCATGGGGCTCTCTTAAACACAAGCTACAAACTTATCTCAATGTTCTTTTTTGTTTTTGGATCAAAACCTGTACTGGGAAGATTCTTTCTTAGCTGCCTAAATTTGTTTTTTGTTTTGGTTTGGTTTTATTTCTGAGTTTGAAGCTTTTTCTGGATTCTTGGGGGATAGTATTATCCATAATGTAAGGTAATCAATGTTACACTTTGCCACAAGTAGCAAAATGTACACTGTAGCTCTCAGTATCACAAATATTGATGGAGCTCCCACTGTGCATTAGGTAGTACTTTAGGTGCTGGGGATATGGTTACCACCAAGAAAGATACAGTGCCTGCTGGTACTGAGCTTACAGTTTAGTGTGGAAAGCAAAAAATAAATAAATATTAGCAAGCGTGATGGATGTTATGAAAGAGAAAGTATAAGGATGTGATGGGAATATATAGTAAGGAGTTTAAATTTCACATAGGATGCATCTCTGTTACCTGAGCAAACTGCCTCATCACTCATGCACTCTGGCAGGTAAAACAGTCCTTCAAAATTGATGGCTAAATTAGAAGAGGTTAACATTGTGTAATGTTGACAAACCCACTAATTTAATACAAAATTCCATTCCCATCTAGTTTCTCTGAACTGGAATGGTAATATAGGGGGAAGGCAGTTGATAGGTTTTTGGATTTTTTTTCCAAGCCATGACACTGTGGTCAATTGGGAGAATATGTGCACATTCTAAGCTTGAATATTTGAGCATCAATTCAAGTAACATCACCCTATTTCAGACTTCCTCAAAAGTGCATCACAATTATATATATGTATGTGCGTATGTATATGGTTTATTTTTACTGTATATCAGACATTGTGCTAAGTGTGTTAAATTTATCATCTCAATTAATTTGCCTAAAATAGATGTTAGCTATTATTATTATTGTTCCTATTTTTAGAATAAGGAAACTGAAGCTTAGAGAAATTAAGTTGCTCACGATTATCCAGCTAATAAAGGGTAGAGCTAAGATTTAATTCTGGTATGTCGGATCCTAAAGGCATCATTCTGCTACTTGCAGGTGAGGAGAAAGGGAACTGGAAAAGTCATCAGAAGATTATACATAAAATGACTTGAGTAGGATTTTCATTAAAATTCCACACATAAAATTTTAAATACCTCTTTCCAAAAATATTTTACATTTTTAAGAATTCTTCTAACTAGTTACTACAATTTTATCTTGGCAAACTTGCAAGCTTCTAAACACTGCATAATTCTAATCTATTTCCCTGAAGATAATTTTTATAATTATTTATGAAGCTTTCTTTTTTGGTAAAAAGAGACTTTCAGCAGTCGTATTTGTACATTTTAAACAACTTATTCAATATTTAACCCTACAAATAGTTATTTTCACTAAAACCTAATAAAGTTTTTTCCAAATTGCATTCTTTGGAAAATTAGTCCTATCAAAAGCTTTACAAATAAAAAGAAATTCCATGATCAATGGTGGGAAATCACATTTTATTTTCTTGAGATTCACAACGTACACTAGGCATATTTAAGGCTCCTATATAAAGGCCTACGGCATAGAAATCGGTTTATTTTTATATATAACCAATGTTTCCCAAATCTTGTCTATGTAATATTTTGTGTATGAGACACCCAGTACCATCTTGAGGAGCTAGTGCTCTATGAAGTATATCATGAGAGACCCTGATGATAATAATATATTGAAGGCACAAATTATTACTGTTTGGAATACTGTATGACTTTGGTGAAGTCAAGTTCTCAGAGTACATACTGAGGACACCAACATATCAAGAGTGCGCCCCAGTATGAGGCAGCCAATTCACTGGGGTAGAGATCGCAGCTATAGTCATGATAGGATTGGAAAATGGTACCAATGCTTAGCAGTAACTAGTATCAACAAGGCTTATCAGCATCTATTGTCCCCACTGGGAGAGCTGTGGTAAGGCAAGCCTGGTCTCATTTGCCTTGGCAGGCAGGGAAGAATGTGATAATCACTGAAGGGTAAAATTACTTAATTGTGTATACTCTATAAGTAAAGCATTTTCTTGGGACTCCCAGAAATCAGTGGGTGATATATGGGGAGCCATAGCAATATAAATTACTCCTGTTTGAGATATTATGTTATCTCTGGGCTTGTACATTTTTATCTGTTTCCTCTGGTTTGGTTCTTTAGTGAAAATATGTTACATCTTTGTTGTAAACCTGTAGAATAGCAGAACAGGCAGATACTTTAAGAAACCATCTGAATCAGCCCTATGACACGCCCTCCTTGATGTATTCATATTCTTTAAACACGGAAGTGAATATATTAGAAAGAATATACTCTTAAGAATCTGATAGCACAGAATAGAACAGAGGGTAATATTTGAAGGCCATAGTCCTAAATGGGTATTTTCTCCAGATGAACCAACCTCAAGGTGAAAACCAGCAAGTCATAAAAAATAATGATCAATCGGGAGGAGGGAGGAGGGTTAAATTAGAAGTATGGGATTAACACACTGCTATATATAAAGTAGATAAACAGCAAGGATTTACTGTGTGGCATAGGGAACTATATTCAGTATCTTATAATGGAAAAGAGAAAAAAATATATGTATGTATAATTGACTCACTTTGCTGTACATCTAAAACTAACAATATTGTAAATCAACTATACTTTAATAAAAAAAAATAATGATCAATCTATTAGACCATACTCCCACTAGTTGGTCCATTGAAGATATCTTTTACTCAGTCTCCTCCCTCCAGAGCAAGGGAAGGAAAGATGCTATAAATATTGAAATGTCTAGAGTTTCTGATTTGTTTGAATCCTGGATTATCTCCTTGTCTCTCAAACCACAGCTCCTTTGACCAAATCAAAACAAGGACTCTACTAATACTGTCACCACAGAACATCAGCGGCAAATCACTGCCTGTCAGGTGTCCATAGTTTGGCAAATGCCACCTTGGTACTGGGCATTGAGTTTCTATCTATCTTCTTTCCTATACACTTTGGGGGTAGGAACATTCCTTTCCTTCGCAGAAGAAGAAACCACGCTGAAAGATGAAAATGCTAGCTCTTTCTTCCAAGACTCACTGTATTTCCGAATAACCTCAGCCCTTCTAGATGGTCTTTCATTTCTGGTCCCTCCATCTATCCCTGCCTACTCCCATACCTGCACCCTCTTTTACAGGTAAACACAACCAGGGGTGAATTCAGTCTCCTTCCTTCACAGAAGCATCTCCTTCACTCTCTCTCCTACTCGCATGCAGCCATTCTATCTAAAATTACAATCAGCAAATGACTTAAGTCATCTGTTTATCTTGGACAAGTTCTTTACATTCCTTTTAATGCTACCCAGAATTATATACACATTTAAATATTTCAACCTTTCTGGCTTATATTCAGCTTTCGGCTTACTACAGAAAACAGATCTTCTCTTTCCGTGTATTTTCTATATTATATTATTATAACTCAGTTTGTAAGGGCAGATTTTTCTCTGGATTTTATGTGTAAAACTATTTAGAATTTTATTTCATTTTCCAGAGGTTTACCCATATCATGTAATTTACTATTATCACAGATTCAATTCTTATAGATATTTAATAAATATACAATGAAAAAGGCCTTGTCTTATAAATGTTCTGCAAAACCTTTGCAACAAAAATACATATTACTTGTACGATCATGATTAGTTTTGTTTTGGATCCTTGAAATTTGACACCAAGAAAGCTCTTTGCAGGTGTCTGTGATAAAATTCCATTTTCCTTCTACTGTGAAAGTATTTTTCCTTTGAAATAAATATTATTTCAATTATTTCAAATACTTCAATTTCCCCATTATCACTTCAATTTTAAAAAAGTTTGATGGACTAGATAGGAAGTACCTGATCTTTCTTTTTTTTCCTTCTTTACAAAAGAAATTATGTTTCTGCTCATTTTCAAAGAGAGATCTACAAGATGCTTTCCCCTTGGTGACTGTTTTGGGTAGAAATATCTCTTGGCAAATCCTATGCAATTATGTTATCAGTAAAACAGCTTGTCAGTACTGCAAGTAAACAGACCAACAGCAGAAAATTTGCAAGCTTGGGAAAGATTTACATTTGTAGAGAAATGAGAATTGTATTCCACTCTTCTCTTCAAAACAAACAAATATGATATTTTTATGGGCCCCAACAGTATACAATACAGTTTTAAAATTCTCTTTGTGATAATCTTATCCTGAGTGATCAGGAGAAAGGAAAGCAAGTGTCAGCCTGCATTTGGAGAAATGTTCACCAAATTTTATTATGCTTAAATAACCTTGAAAAAGAAAACAAAGTGGCACTGAAAAATGTCTAGAATTAAATATTAAGTTTTGTTTTAAATGTACAATAATCCAGAAATAACTTTGTATAGGTCAGGAACCCTTGACCAATGAAATAGTTTGACTTCTCTAAATAAGATAGAGCAACTGAGACAATAAAAATTAGATCAACACTCTTATTTCTAAAGAAAGAAGGAGCCCATCAATGAGCAACATTTCGCACAAGCTGATGTAGAATCCTTGAGTGAATCCCCTGTATTAAAATAAAGGGGTGGTTAGGGAATGTAGAAGGCATTTTAAGAGACTTAAGTCCCAGATAGAGAATGAATCTTATTTAGTGCACATCCTGCTTGTTCAGATGATAGTTTGGGACTCAGTTTGACACCAGTGACTTCTTCCATCAAAAAAAAAAAAAAAAAAAATCCAAGCACATAAGTCTAAACTGAAATTAGAGCAGCCAAGCTAGAGTCTATGAGGGATTATAACTCTCCATTATCAACCACATCTATCCTGAGAGAGAAGGCTACATACCACTTGAGCATCCATCTTTGAATCTGGGAATTATAGGGTGAAGGTCCTTAGTAGCAAATCTTTTCTTCACTTATTGCCCAGAACAGCCAATAGATGGACCATTTTTTCTATTTAAAATGTTTTTAGTGTTCAACACCATCAAAGCATATGGGTAGGCAAAACCAGGTAGATGGTCCAGAAGCCATGTTGCTCATTTAGTTCATTTAGGTCAGTATCATCTTTTAGTCTTTTTCATGTCTTTACCTATCATGGCATCTTCATAACCACCAATATTATCATGTTCCTAAAATTTTTGTAAGCAGATTTCTAAATTTCTAAATGTCATATCATAATACTGTGGCAAAATAATATTTCTAAATATGCATTGAAGCCCCTCAGGCCCTCGATGATTTTGTATTGTTCCTGGATCCTTCCCTAGACTACTAGAGCACTGAAAATCAATGTCTCAGGAAAGAGAGACACAAATAGAAAAGCAGCTTACCCCAGAAAAGATTTTGATAGTTCACATTTCTATTCCCAAAGAGAACTTAATGCTGAATAAAATTTTAAGTCCCTGAAATGATACATTTCAACTCCCTGAAACAGATGAAATTCTTAGGATAGAGAAACACAAAATGGAAGGAGTAGATACAGAACCATTGTGGACCCCAGAGAAAGAAGGAATGCAGACCCTAACAAAATACTCCAGATAGCTTTAGGGCATCTGAGAATGGAAAGGACTTGTGTTCCCCTTTCCAATGTACTGGGGTTGGCCAAAAAGTTCATTCAGTTTTTTCCATAAGGTGACTCTAGTAGCTAACTTCATTCGAAAAAATTGTTAGAATGTATTGTGACAGCTGCCATATCAGCGTGCGTTTAAAAAAAAAAACATCAAAACGGGTGAATTTTTGTGTAGCCATTGTAATATTGAAGATGGAAGAAAAAAGCAACATTTTTGGCATGTTATGCTTTATTATTTCAAGAAAGATAAAAATGCAACTGAAACGCAAAAAAAAGAGATTTGTGCAGTGTATGGAGAAGGTTCTGTGACCGATCAAACATGTCAAAAGTGGTCTGTGAAGTTTCGTGCTGGAGATTTCTCACTGGACGATGCTCCACGGTCAGGTAGACCAGTTGAAGTAGACAGCAATCAAATTGAGGCATTAATTGAAAACAATCAACGTTATACCACGCAGGACAGCCGACATACTCAAAATATCCAAATCAAGTGTTGGAAAATCATTTACACCAGCTTGGTTATGTTGATCACTTTGATGTTTGGGTTCCACATAAGAGAAAAAACCTTCTTGACCATATTTCCGCATAGGATTCTCTTCTTAAACGTAACAAAAATGTTCTGTTTTTAAAAAAAATTGTGATGGGCGATGAAAAGGCGCTACTGTACAATAATGTGGAACGAAGAGATCATGGGGCAAGTGACATGAACCACCACCAACCACACCAAAGGCTCATTTTCATCCAAAGAAGGTGAGGTTGTATATACGGTGGGATTGGAAGGGAGTCATCTATTATGAGCTCCTTCTGGAAAACCAAACAATTAATTCCAACAAGTGCTGCTCCCAGTGAGACCAATTGAAAGCAACACCTGTTACCATCAGGTAATGCAAGACCACATGTTTCTTTGATGACCAGGCAAAAACTGTTACAGCTTGGCTGGGAAGTTGTGATTCATCCGCCCTAATTCACCAGATGTTGCACCTACAGATTTCAATTTATTTTGGTATTTAAAAAATTCTCTTAATGGAAAAAATTTCAATTCCCTGGAAGACTGTAAAAGGCACCTGGAACAGTTCTTTGATCAAAAAGATAAAATGTTTTGCGAAGATGGAATTATGAAGTTGCCTGAAAAATGGCAGAAGGTAGTGGAGTAAAATGGTGAACACATTGTTCAATAAAGTTCTTGGTGAAAATGAAAAATGTGTCTTTTATTTTTCCTTAAAAACTGAAGGAACTTTTTGGCCAACCCAATAGTTTAGAAAAGACAGCAGGACTCCAGGGAAGAAGTGACATCATGTGTGTACCAGCAGATAAGCCTAATTCAAGTGTAAAGTAAAGGCAATGGAATAATCCCCACATCCCACCCTGATTGCAGGATTATCTTAATAACAACAGCAAAACACACAAGAAAATCCACACTCAAAGATCTTACAGTCAAGAGCATTAGAGCATTTACCTATATGATAAACATAGTTATGCTAATCATATACTGGTGAAATCTTTAACAATCTTCTATGTTTTCATATCAATATTTTATTGTCTAAGAAAACCAACTGCATACCTTATTTATCAGGTAAACAATCAAACAAAAATGCAACAAAAGTGATGATTTCTTGTACCATCATTTATACCTGGCAGTGCCCTTTAAGAATGAACATTGTACAAAAGCTGCCTATGACCTTCTGTGCCTTATAACCTGTGTACATACAGCCCTCTATGGAAAGCTGCTTTCAAGAACTGAAGTCATTCCCAGAACTTTCCACATGCTTTAGGTAGCCAACTAGAACCAGATGGTGTAAAGTCCTGAGTAATTTATCATAGGTGAATTCTGCTAAACAATTTACCTCAAACACATTACAGATTGTAATTCTAGGCATCTCAAGCGGCAAACTTTAAATGAACATAGGTTCCTATGGTTTTCTGAATGATCTCCAGAATCAGACAACCTAACAGAACTGGTGAGTCAAATAACTTGATCCCATTCAGTTAGGATACATTTCTAGTGATGTAAGGTGACTGCAAGAAGTACAAATAGTCCCTCTGTATAGCAGACCAATGTGTGGTTGCCAAATTTGTATTGCAGTTCTACCATCTATAACTAAATATTAATTCAAAATTTACACATACTTCCATGTTTTCTTCTGTCTAATTTCATAGATTTTATTTTTTTAACATGGAAACCTGGTCTCAGTGGTTACATGGCAAAATCTGAGTCATAATCATAAATCATATATTTTTTGTAGAACATATACATTTGTGAACATAATATGAATTAAAATATCGATATTAAAGTGAACTTAAATTGCTTACCCAATTAATCTTATTCATGTATTTCATTCATGGACTTATTGAAACTTTCTATAAGCTTCCTTGTAAAGTCTTCATTTATCATATAGATCTTCTGTATCCTTGTCACTCTCCCTTTTTCCTTTTCCTTCTCTCCTCTCTCACTCTTTTGCTCTCACTCTGTGTGAATCTGTTTCTTTCTGACTAGCTCTGTCTTTTTAACCATTCAAACTCCAGTCGGGTACCAGAGAAAACATGTTAAGAGGGTAGTTTCAAATTTGTACTTTCTTCCCCTGACCAAAAGTCATACAAAACATGTTTATGAAAGCACTTTTATTTTATGTCACCAAAGAAATAAAGGTCATCTGAAGTCATTTTTTAGTACTAAACACCTTTAATAAAGCAGCTCGAGGATCATCTGTATGTGTATATTTGTAACTGAAGTATATTTTTCAACATCTGATACTCACACAACCTGTGTAAGAATCATCTGTGTACTTTTCTAATATACTGATGTCTCAGATGCTCCTGTGAGAAAGGTGCCCCTTTGGGAAGGAGCAGAAGGATCTGAAAGTTTGGTATGCAGCTCAGACGACCTTTATATACACTAACATGTGAGAACTGATGAATCTTTCCTCATGTCTTCTTTTAAATACACAGCTTAACAACCACAAGAAACCCTAAAGGTGGAAGACGACATGCTTTTCTAGGCAATCAACTGGTGCAGGGTATTTTATTAAGCTAGAAGGCAAATCTAGAGAGGTTGAGAGAGTCCCCAAGGTCACAGAACTTGAAAATGGTTGAGCAAGAAATTAACCCCAATTCCATCTGATTCCAAAGCTTGTTTCATTCCAGAATCTTGAGTTCCAACTAAACTAAACTAACTAGTTCTTGGGGGCTTAGAACTCTTAAACTTTCAGAATCCTCTTATGTTTTTTTTTAATTTGTATTTTTTTAAGTTGAAGGATTTGGACGAAGTTATTAACCCTGGTGCTGTGGAATCTGGACTAAAGTGTAGTCTAGAGAAATTATGACTTGATTGAAGTCACAGAGCTAATGGTGGACCCAGGGAGACACAGTGTTTGAACTCTTATTTAGTGGTTCTTTCAAATTTATTTTTTATAAGTTAAATAATATAGTTATTTCTCAAGTCTTTGTAAATACTGTACATTCAAAATTTTATGTTCTGGCTCTGGTACCACATATAATTATGAATCCTGCCCCCAGATATTATACTATAGCGTGGATTTAAAAAAAAAACAAAAACAGGAACTACATGTAGAGAGTACAAAGTAGGCAACCAGAAGTCATCTATATTCCTTACCTTTACTATCACTGTGACAGTAGCAATACCAGGTGGCATTGTTCCATAAATATCAAAGGCCTCCACTAGAAAAGTGATACTTGCTTCCTGGTCTGGAAATGCCTCATAGTCCAAACTCCTTAAAAGGGAGAGTTCTCCTGTAAATGGATGTAGTGCAAAAATGTGCTTCACTTCCGGACTTCTTATCCGATAAGATACATTAGCTCCGAGGTCAGCATCTGTGGCCTGTAACAAATTAAGAAGAAGAATGGTTATATCAGTGCCATTGCCAAAATAAAGAAATGCAGGACTGATGGAAGTCATGTGTCAGTACCTAGAACAGCATGAAATGAATGATGATCAAAAGGCATGTTTCAGAGAGAAACATTTTTTAAAGTAATTTACCAGATAGAGGGAGAGGGAGAGAAAGAAAGAGAACAAGTCAGAGACAGAGACCCATGAGGTTTTGTCATTGTTGATCTTGTTACTGTATCTATTTTATTTGAAAAAATCACTAATTAAAAGGATCATACCACAGTGAAGAAATAAATATTGTCATAAATGATTGCTTATTATTTCCTAACGATTGTATAACCATGAAAAAAAATACCTTAAATAAAAATAAGTATTAGTGTGTGCTTTCCATAAACATAACAGGTTATTAAAGGGCTATATGAAAACGTAAATGTATCTTCTCACAAAGATCCTATAATACATTTCTAGAGATCACTCTATTATACCTCCCTTCTTTTAACTAATACTTATTGAGTGTGCACAAGGTGCTATAGAGATGCACAAGATGAATACAAACAAGATACCTACCCTCCAGATTACTGTCTCAAAGAAGAAATAAGACAGAAATACCAAAATAAAAGGGATACATGGATGGACCTAGAGATTGTCATACTGAATAAAGTAAATCAGAGAGAGAAAGACAAGTATCATATGATATCACTTATATGTGGAATCTAAAAAAATGGTACAAATGAACTTATTTACAAAACAGAAATAGAGTCACAGATGTAGAAAACAAACTTATGGTTACCAGGGGGAAAGGTTGGGGAGGGATAGATTGGGAGATTGGGATTGACATATACACACTACTATATATAAAATAGATAACTAATAAGGACCTACTGTACAGCACAGGTCTCTACTCAATACTCTGTAATGGCCTTTATGGGAAAAGAATCTAAAAAAGAGTGGATATATGTATATGTATAACTGATTCTCTTTGCCGTACACCAGAATCTAACAGAACATTGTAAATCAACTATACTCTAATAAAATTTTTTTAATTCCCATTTCCAAAAATAAAATCATTAAAGCGAAACATTAAAGCGAAACAAAAAACAGCTGAGAAAACAGGTTTCAATAGGAAGTCTTATAGATGACTCTTTCATTCAGTAGTAGAGACTGGCAAAGGCAACTCTGGCAGAGGAAATGGAATGGAGCAAGGACAGAGTGGGGAAGGTCAGGGTGTGTTAAAAAATGCATGCAGTAAAGCAAGCATCTTTGTGAATGTCAGTCTTGGCCCCCTCCAAACAGTTATCAACATCACAATGGGAAAGATACTGTTAAAGCACAGATTTTATGATGTCACCTTCCTGCCTAAAAATTCTTCTTGTTTTCCATTTCATTTTGGATCAACTCCAATCTCCCTAACATGGTGAGAAGGACACATATATTTTCCAGCCCTTTAGCTCCTCACTCTTCTCTCCTCCAGGATTTTGAGCAGGTTCTTCCACTGCCTTGAATATTCTTTCTTCCCCCTTGAATGCCTCTTATTTGCCCCTCAGTTCACAATTTAGAAATAAACTTTCTCCAGGAAACATTCTCTTTGTTCTCAAGATTAGGTTAAAGAGCCCCACCTGTGATCTCCCAGGTTCCTTGCATTGAGGACCTCTATATTAATTACCAGTTACTTGTCTGTTTGCTACACCAGACTGAAAATTCAATGAAGGCAGGAAACCTGTCTTGTTCATGTTTGAATCCCCAGAGTCTAGCAGAGGACTTGGCATGCAGTAAGCACTGAAAATATGCTTATTGAATAAAGGAATGAGTGAATGAATAGATGGATAGAAGAATAAATGGAGAAAGAATGGCCCTCTCCTTGGCCAGCATCTGCCTTTTTTAGATGTATTAATGTTTGCTAAGTAAACACATATTGAGTTGAATTATGGAAGAAACACAAGTTCTTGAAATGCATGCTAACAAAATTCAAGTTGTAGACTGCAGGTTGAGAAAGGACTATATTTTTTTCTTACAAAATACACTTCATAGACCACCTATGTCAGAATTAAAGAGGCTGTGCTTAAAATGCAGATCTCTAGGCCAATCTAACCTACTGAATCAGAATGTCCAGAGTTTCTGGTAATAATTTATTTGAGGACTGAAAAAAAGAGGCTTAGCTATGAAGAACTAATAAAAAGGAGAGTTAGACTTCTGGAAGGATGCCAGTTGTGTACGGAAAGTGAAAAAGATATTACAAAATAATAGGTACAGCAATATCCCATTTCTGTAAAATATGAGGCAATTCTGTACATGTATATATGCGTATGAATGTATATATATATGTACACACTTGCATACATGTGTATTTATATATATATGTAAATAGTTATTTGATATTTGTGTGAGCACAAAAATAAATGTAACAGAATACACATAAAATTTAATACCGAGTAACTTTGGAGGTACAAGGTGAGAGTCTATTAAGTTTTTTTTTAAATAGTCTCGTATTGTCAACTGTTGCAATAAACATTTAGCATTACTTTTGTAAATTAAAAAGAAATCTGTTAAGAAGTGTTATTCAATTTCTCACAAAGGCAACTTTTCTCCCTTTAAATTTTGGTATATGTCTAAAATAGGGTTGTTAGATAAAGCACAATATGTAATATTTGAGTAATATTTGTAATATTTGAATGCTTATATTCAAATTTACTCGCTTATCTGAAATTGAAAGTTAACTGCATATGCTTTTTTTTTTTCTTTTAAATTTACTAAGTCTGGCAGCCCTAACATGAATGTCAAATCTTATACAGAATTCATGAAATAATTGCTTCTTCCACACACCTCTACTTGAAGGAAACTGGTCCCGGCTGGCAGATTCTCTTCAACGACGACAGTATATGTTGAATTGGTGAACACAGGACTATTATCATCAATATCCAAAACCCTGATGGCCACTGTTAGAGTTGAATAACGAGGGTGTACCGCTCCATCAGTTGCCACAACAACAAGTTCATAGTAGTCCCTGACTTCTCTGTTAAGCTTCACTGATGTGTAAATGCTCCCATTGGATGTGATATGAAAAAGATTATTGAAGTTACCCAAACTGTAGTGTACTTGGCCATTTATTCCAGCATCAGCGTCTGTTGCCTAAATAAAATTAAAAACAAAGGAATTCACATAGTACTCTTTGTTATGATTTTTTCACATTACATTTTGTTATGTTGCCCTGCCAGAAGGGGATAGTTAAAGAACTATGGCATATTTCTAAGCAAATATTTTTTTTCTATAGGGAGAAAATTTAAAAGATAATGACAATGTAGTACAAAAGTCTAGAACATGAAAAGAAATATACTATAGTTTAATTGATGTTCTTCATTCAAAATGAACATAACATAATTTGATACCAGTAGAAATAACAATATTATATTATGACAGAAAATTCACATTTCAAAAATACTGAATTTTTCCTGTATTATCATTTCTTTAATAGATTTTGAATTCTAAAATTTAAAAAAACACATTTAGGTTTTAATTAAACATAACTGACAACTTAAGATTTTACAGCTTTTTAAATTCAAGCACTATATGTGTGTGTGTATATGTGTGTGTGTGTGTGTGTGTGTGTGTGTGTCTGTGTGTGTGTGTGTGTGTGTGTGTGTGTGTGTATAAGCACCATATATATATAACTGCATTTAATCTGCCTGATATTCTTATGAATAAATATCATTGGTCCCATTCTACAAATAAGAAAGCTGTGGCTTATGTACTTTAATTATCTTGCTTAGGGTTACACAAGAAATAAATACCTCAGTGCCCCAGTTCTTAGTATAATGTCTTGCATATAAAACTACTTAATAAATAAATATTTGTGGAATTAATGAATGTTAGAATAAATTAATGCAAGGAACTGAGATTTAAAACTAAACATGTTCCAAAACCCAAATAGAAGTGAAAGTATAGTAACTGTAAAGCAACTGCAAAGGGCTCTTCTTTAATATTAGAATACAATCTCCAAATGATAACAGAATTGTTGATGCTATAATAAACCTATTCTAACTGAAAATTTTATGTAATATTAAATCACTTTGCATCAAATAAAATGGGTAAATTTTGAGTGACTATTCTTCTGATGGAGTGTTATGAGAATTAGAGTGTTATGAGAATTAAAATAATCTAAAAATTAATTGGAATACAAATTATGATATTTCATTATCAAATACAGTACATTTTGTGCTAAACAGTTCTATGTTATTGTTTCTCAAAGAAATTGGAATGAATCTTAGCATCTATAAAATATTACATAATTATGCCCCAAACTTCACTAGGGAAAGGAAGGAAAACAAGACACTTGGCTGCATTATGAGCCAGGGACACAATAATCACTTAATATCTACAAAGCCTGGGATGCAATATAATGTATTTTGAACAGCACACGAGCAGATGTATATCCACCTTTACAAACACTGGGGAAGCATGTGGGGTGGGTTTGCTGAACACTTGTGCCTTGTTTGAAACGATAAAGCCCAAGATGTCCATAACTGCGCTCCTTCTGACTGTCATAATGCCAGACATTCCAGCAGGATTTGTCCCTTTTATTCATCAAAACACAAATGCCCCTGGGAGGGCATTACCTCTGGAGTTTTAAGCCTGAGAAAAGATAGAAGAGTAATTGCAGGAATGTCTGAAGAGGACAAAAATACTGTAAAAGAGTTGAAGAGTTTCCATAGACATATTTTCTTCTACTTTTACATTTTTCCTAGAATTTGTCTTACAGATTATTGACATATTAGTCAAGCTGGTCATCTTAGTGGAAAAAACAAACAACAATACTGCCACATCCCTTACAAAAAAAAACAACCAATCAAACAAAAAGTGTTATTTTTTGTCTTAAATCACTGCTCAAGTAAATAGAAAAATACAAACCAATAATGTAAGTACGTTCTATTTCATTAAACCAACACTCTTAAAAGTTTCAGGGACATTTTCTGTCTGTGGGTATTTTTATGTAATCCATAATTTAAATGATTCTTGCTCAAGATATATTCTTATTCATCCCCATATTGGAAGATTTATTATGATAGAATGATTTAATTTGATTAATATGGCTGTGTATGTATATGTGTGGGGTGGAGGGGGATGTTAGGTATGTATTGTACTATGTATGTCCAGCTACTTAACTAATATCTCTACTAGGACACTTTATGCGTATTATATGAGTTTTCTATTGTTGCCATAACAAATTACCACAAATTTAGTTGTTTACACATTGCGAGTTTATTATTTTATAGTTCTATAAATCAGAAGTTCAACATCGGTCTCACCTGGCTAAAACCAAGGTATGCATAGGTCTGTATTCCTTTCTGGAGGCTGTAGGAAAAGATCCGTTTCTTTGCTCATTCCAGTTATTGACAGAATACAGTTCCTTGAAGTTGTAGGATTGAGATCCCCACTCCCTTTTTACTTGTCATGTAAGGACAATTCCCAACTTCTAATGGCCACCCACATACCTTTTCTCTTGGCTCATAGCACACTTCTTCCATCTTCAAAGCTAGCAATGGTGGGTCAAGTCCCTCTCACATTTTTTGAATCTCTCCTTCTTCTATCTCATCTCTCTGATCCACTCTTCTATCATCCTCTTCCACTATTAAGGGCTTAGATGGCTACAATGGGCCCGCCTGGACAATCCAGGGTAATCCTCCCATTTCAAGGTTTTTAACCTTATCACATCTACAAAGTTAATTTTGTTATGTAAGGTAACATATTCACACATGGGATGTAGCTGGAGGATCATAATTCTGTCTACCATAGAATGAGAAGCTTAACATGTTTCTAATTGAACTTTTGATTATTTCTATGTCCAAATCTTTGTCATCTCCAATTCCCCTACTTCACTAAATGGTTCTTCCACTGACCAACAGATTACATAAGAAATAAAGAAGATGTTCCTGAGATCTACTTCTTCTACCTTCTCAATTATTTATTTATTCAATAATTTCAGAAAAGCTTATTTTAGAGCTTTTCTGAAATTCAGTAATTTCAGAAAAGCTTATTTATTTATTCAATAATTTCAGAAAAGCTTATTTAATACTATGTATGAGGCTCAGCTCCAAGCTGTGAGATACATTGGTATATTAGGTAACAAGGTCCAAGATATGGCATTTACAGGAAAATCCCTATTCCATTTATAATACATTGTTTCCAATGTATGCAATATCTCAATCCTAACCACCTTGGCCCAAGCCACCACCAACTGTGGCTTAGATTGCTAGATTATGTCTTTATTTTCTTTTCAGTTATTTCCTTTCAGAGAGATCTTTTATAATAGATAAATGACATCATTCCTCTTAATATCCTCCAGTGATTTCCACTGCCTTCAGCACCATTCAAATGTTTACCATAACCAAGAGTTCTCCTACTAAATATTACTTTCACTGTGTTCTGGAATAATGCAAATCTCTCCAACCTCCAAATTTCTCCAAAGCCTCTGCCTAAAGGGCTTCCACTATTATTCGCTAGGCTAAAACCCATTCATCTTTCAAATGTCCATTTAAACATCACTTCCTCAAATGATTCCTCAAATCACTCCTGAAATGTAAATGAGACCCTCCTGTTATACATGGCAAGAACTCCATATACGTATAATTTATATCACTTTTACTAGATTTAAATTATAGATTTATTAATGTGATTATTTGTTTAACACTTGCCTCCCTTCTTACAAGTGGGAAGACTGTGATCATCTTGGCGGAACTACTGAATCCAGGTCTATACGGAAAAATATCATTTTTATAAAGTAAAAAGTAGTATTCTGTTATGACCTAGATAAGAGTATGATAATAAGTAAATATCTTTGCATTTTTAATGTTTTGTAGAGTGACAAACAGGGACTATGTAGGTTAAGATAGCGAATGACCTTGATATATAAAAAGAAATTGCTACCTTATAGAAGTGCTGTTTAGTTTCAGGGTTTCCACTATATATATTTTTTGATATCATTAACTTTGGTATGTCACTTGTTCCCTCTAGGTCTCAGGTATCTCAACTATAAAATAAAAGATGTGAAGTGAAACAGCAGTTTTGAATCTCTTTTGCTACCATTATACATGTCTGAGATGAAATTCACAAACATGGCACAGATCATCAATTATAACAAGAATAAGAAAATAGCTGTTGCATAATTCTCTGTAATCTAGTTGCAAAGCCATTATTCTGTTCCACTGAATAAAATATATAAAAATTTAAGTGAATCAGCATTGTTATAGATGATATAAGCCAGTAACTAGTATTAGAACAATGCAAATGTAGTACCTACATCAGTAACAAATGGCTTGGAAAAGACCTCACATAACCCATGTTTGCAAACTACTGGGCTAGAGGATTGTTAAAGGAAACTTGCTCTAACAGGACTTTAAGATATAAAAACAAACTTAATTTCAGAATGAACCACCTACAGTGCTTGCATCATGTTGGTATTTCCCAAATTGCTGCACTAATCATGTTTTCCCTTGTGAACTTCCCAGTACACAGTAGCTCAGAGAAGTGTTGCATTAAAAGATCCTCTTTCACTGAGGATTGTTGAATGGAAACTTCCCCTCTCCAGGCTTCAACTTGCCAAGAGGAAGGACATTTTAGCAAGAAAACTGCTCTCTCTGCTCCCTCCCTCACTCATGAGTGGTGAATTTGATGGAAAGAATTGGGTAAACACACTGCCCCCTTTAACATCTGATGTTTATAAGGATGTCAAATGATTTGCTGGTTTTGCTATATGAGCTCTTTCCCTATGAATAAGACCTACAATTTCAGTTCTGCCTGAGGCTGTGTAGGTAAGTTTAATCATGCGGTAGCATTTACCAACCCATTTGGTTCTCATTACTAAACCTCCTTCCTTTCAATATCAGCTTCACCTATTTGCCAGAATTTCATGTCTCTCACTGAATTGGTTGGAACCTGGGCAAGGTATAGGATGTTAGTTACTGAGAGTCCCAAACCCCAGGGGTGTTTATACCACAGTTTCCAAACAAATTTAGTCATAGACTCTTTTTCATTGTTGTTTGTTTAGCAAAATATTTACTAATATCTTGAGGGACATACATTTTTTAAAATACTGTTATAATTCAATGAGCAACACTGGGAATAAGGCCTTCTTTTAATAATCTGTCCATGATATTTTCACACAATACTTCCACTTGATACTTTTTGTTCCCCATGACCCATCACTTGAAACTAACTACCTTAAGTTAATAGAATCAATGGTGCCTACTCTCAAACATGTCAGGGTCCTTAACAGAGTCTACAGTAAAATAATAAATGGCAGAGAAAAGATAATCAGAAAAATATATGCTTTCAAAAGGTCCAATGAGAAATTTTTTTTAACAATGGCTTAAATTGATAAAAAAGGCCATGGAGGGAGAAGTAAACACTGAATTTTAGTCATGGTTTTGATAAACTAACTTTAGGTGCTACATTTCATGGAATGTTAATTAACGTCTCTTATGATGCCAGGAAAAAGTGAGGGGAGACGGAGAGAGAAGGGGAGGTCTCTGTTCAAATAAATAAATTTGGGAAATTGGGATTAAAGAAAATTTAAAAGTTTTCATTACTTCAGAACTTTTCAAGTGTCATTAATATTTTAATGAGCAAGGCAAAGTTCTCAAGGGGAGTAATGTATGCACCAGATTTAAAAACCCTGAGTAACAGAAATCCTTTCAAATGAACTATAGACAGAAGTCCAAACTCCTATGCATGAATTAATTCCAACCTACATTTTCAGCATTCTCTTACTATTCACTGTCCTGTATAAACACTCTGCTCAAGTCTAATCAATTTTCTTCATTTCCTTAGGACTCAGCATACACTTTTTGACATTTTCTTCAAGGCTTGCATTGATGATTCCTTATTCACCTCTGAAATTCCAATCCTTCATCCAGTCTTCAAATCCCAACCCCCAATTCAATCTCTCCTAGGAAAATGTCTAGCATTTAGAGATAGATCATTTTATAAATTAGAATTTTAACAAATGCTTTGTAACATTACTTTTTTTTTTTTGGCTGCACCACACGGCGTGTCGGATCTTCCCTGCCCAGGGATCCTGTGCCCCCTACACTGGAAGCATGGAGTCTTAACCACTGGACCACCAGGGAAGCCCACATTACTTTTTATTTACACCTTTTCCCCACAGCTATAAGTCCTTTGAGAATAGAAGCATATCTCATAACTCTTCATTTATTGAACTTTTCAAATATACAGCAACCTTTATCTTACAGTGGGATAATTTGTTGAGAGAAAATATCCAAACACATATTCAACAAGGGGACTAAAAATAAATATTAGATGGGGCATTTTTATTAATAGGGTTTCGTAATTTTAAGTCAGCTTAAGTATAAAGTGTAAATAAATATTGAAAGTCAAGTACACACACACACACACACACACACATATGTTTTGACCTGATTAACTACAACTTAATTCACTGACTGTCTAGCTTCCATGAAAGGAGGTATATTTGATGCTCATGGAATAAAAGACTAACATTCTATAAGAAAGTGCTCTAAAAAATTTAAGGTAACTCAGACACACATCTAATAGAGACAAAGGAACTAGAATGTTTGTAAAATACAGGATTATTTGCTTCCTTTTCTGTGTCCTAATTAATTGAGGAACATAAATAAGGTCATGTAAGTTAAGTGATATGGGCTGGCTAAACAAGGTAGTTTCATTTACTTAGTATTATAGATGAGTATGTACATGTTAGAAAAGATAACCAAACATAAAATCCCTTATTATCAGCAATACTGTCAAGAAGTTTGCACTGATGTTTAATATCTAACCAAGGAGCTCAGTGTGTGATGCTGTAATGAAAACATTTCTCTTCCTAGAAATCAATTAAAAGTTAATTAAAATTGTTAATAAGAAAAATCACACATCTCTTCTCCCTTTGTACTACATCAAAGCAAAAAACAGTAATAGCTGCAACTTTATAATCATCTGTCCATGGTTAACACATTTTGTAATATACACCTTACCAGGGGGCCTGACTTGTGGCTACTTATTTGTGAATGAGTATTGTTGGGAAACTGGCTAATAGTCTGTAGTCAAATAAAAACCTCACTGGACAAAACTTTGAATATTTGCTAGAAAAACTTCTGGAAAATCTTAATCACTAAAATCAAAGTTAGAATACATTACAGACAACCAAATAATAATTACTTAATAAAGACAACAGATCATGTATAAGGGCATTTATTGACTATTCCTTGAGCACCATTTTATAGCATATCATTTGAAAAGGAAGCAGGGAAAAAATATTTCTTACACATTATATTTACCCCTTTTGTTCCCTCGTTAATTTTTAGAGTGGTCTACTTTCCATGCTTTCCCATCAATAAATGTGAAAGCCCATTACTGGGATACCTACATTGGGAGTTACAAATTCTATAGAGATTGAAAAGTATGTCTTTATGGGTGGAATATACTGGGATAAGACCTCAAAGGAGAGTCTGATGTCTGCACCCCTTCCGTTGAGAAGTCTCTGGGTAAATTACTTATTATTTTTTCAATGATTAATTCTAATTTAAAATGTGTTTTATACTCATATCCATTCAGATTATTTAGATATAAAATAATTTCTGTTTATTCTCACAAAAATCAGTTCTATGCAAAGAACTTTGAGGACAAACAGAAAGTATAGCTATTAGAAAGGTGTGAACCACCATGTAGCACCTAATTAGCCCAGTGTGAAGCTGAGAGGGAGCTTAGCTCCCTTAGTTTTTGCTTTTCCTTCACAGCAATTTTTGAGGCTGTGCACTCCTTTCTCACCTTGAAGCAGGAACCTTAAAAGGTGTTGAGCAGGGAGGTCAGAAGGAGAAGTTGGGAAGTGCATCCTTAATGACATTACTAGTAGAAGTACATTTTTAAAATTACCTGCCAACTTCAAAATGGCATAAAATAGTTGTCATCTTTATTTCTTTAAAGAAGCTGAGCTATTTCAAGGGCTGTGATTATCAGTGTAAAATGGGAGAAGCAATTTAGTGACTCATCATGCTGGTAAATGTTTCCTCTCTCCACACCTATTCATTATTGAACAATGGCAAACAGACTTACTGGCTGGAAGGTAACAAGTGTACTTGAGTTCAAATCACTAAAAACATAATGAGAGTAAATAGTTTTTTTTATCAAGTATTGGAACTCTCAAATATTTAATCCCTAGGAATCTAGAAAACCCATATATAAATTAGAGATTCCTTAAGGGCTTAAGCTCTAGGTTAAAAGACCAGCTCTTTCCCATACTAACTCTATGGCCTTGGGTGAGTCAGTCACTCTAAGCGTCCATCCTTCATTTGTAAAATGATGATGATAGCAAGTATTTATCTCACTACCTACTATGAGGATTGAACACACTTAGCAGCATGCTTAGAGCATATTAAGTAATCAATTAAAAATTAGGTAAGTTTATTGTTATTGAGGTTTTCAACATCTACTTAGAAACTATTTTAAAAAGCTCAATTCTGTCCTAAAGTTCTTAAAAATATTTTTGTGAAGAATAAATCAGTCTATTTTTATTTGGTTTATTTATACACTTCATTTTCCTTAGGATCACATTTAACCTGGTATAGTGAGTCCATTAGGTTCCATTAACTTTGTTTTTATCAAGATGTTCTGAGAATTTTGGTGTCTGTATTAATTAACGAATTCATATGTGAAAGATCATAAAACCTATTCATATGTGGTTTTAGTGTAACAAATAAAAATATAAGGAAAACTTGTATGAGCAGATGATATGTAACAAAAAGGAAAGAGCACTTTAGTTATTACAAGAAACAATAATGAAGATTTAAGGTCCTTGAGGCATGAATTCAGGTAGTATTAGACACATTACAGAGAAATTTCTATGAAAAAGTATGTCTGATGATTTTATGGACATTGTCACATTTTGAGAAATGTTCGTTATGTCTGGCCTGAGAAAAATGTTGAATTTTTAAAAATCAAAAATGTATTCCATTTGAAAGTAGAAGAAAAGGTAACTTCCAGTTACATTTTAAAGTAATTTTATCATGGGTTGGGAAACAAATGTGTGACAACAGATGAGAAGTCATGACCTGATCATAAATTGTGAGGCTCTTAAAATCATTATAGTGAGAGCTAAAAGGGGTAAAAGAGCTATTTTACACTAAACATTTCTTTGCTTGTCATAACTACTGCAGGCCATCCTTCCAAATCTGAAAAGATAACTTCTACCCAGAGAACTCAGTAAATAGTATTACTCCACAGAAAAGGTTTGACAGCTGCCCATATTTTTCTCCAAAGCTATGTCTTTTTTTAGTGTTCTTAAATTCTTTCTATTCTACCATGGAACAAACCTCTATTAAACTGTCTTTAAGGGCTTGGATGTTTCTCTAGGATGCTTTCCCCAAGTCAAGACAGCTGTCCTTCCACTGAGACTCCCTGCCATTTTGTTTTCATTTAGTTCTATAACATAATGTAATTGCCTGCTTACCTGCTTGGCTCCTATACTATCCTTCCTGCAAACTGAGGACAAAAAAAAATGCATTGCTCATAGCTGAATTTCTAATACCTTTTCTTCATTAATGTTCAGTGAATATTTGCTGAATCAATGTTGCATTAAGACTGCCTTTTATGAAGCAGTAGGTGTCTTAAATGAAAGTTTGCTTGAATTGACAAATAGTCAAAGCAATTACTTCTAGTTACACAATAAACTACATTTTATTCTAACATTCAAGGTTGTACATGATCTTTTTCGAACCTACCCTTATGCACTTATATCTCATAACTAACTCTTTGACATAAACTCTATGTTTTAGTCAAAAGAGTTTATTATATCAGTCAGCTTTCAAACAACTCCAAAATCACAGTGGTTTGCTGTCACTGATGTTTATTTCTCATTCCATGATTTTCATTTTTTCTCCTATTGCTTTACATTTGATATATTTGCATTGTGGGTTTGGCGTGTATAGTATCATTTTGTTGATGGTGCAAAGTCATAAAATAAAACTATATTTTATTTTTACTCCCTTCTTCCTACTTTACTTCTCCAACATCTTCAGTCCCATCTCTTTTCTATGGACAAACATGTTCTAGGCCTTAAATCTAAGTGCATTTTGCCAAACTAACCATGCTGTCTCATACTTGCTTTGTTCTAGCTTGAAGTCCTCCCCCTACTTCACAAACTGATTATTCTTCAGCCCATATGTCACTTCTCTCAGAAACACCTAAGTTAAAAGTCTTATCTCTATGTTCCTTAAGCTCACTGTATACTCCTTTACCAAAATCCTTATTACTTTTTTTTATAGCCCCCACAAACTTAAGAGTTTCTTAAGAGCAGGCTGGCTTGTTCGTATCTGAACCATGCCTGTTCTTTGCATTGACAGGCAGCAGATAAAAGTTTTCTGCAAACATTTCATCTGAAGCTATTTCCATGATGCAGTTACATATTCTTCCTACCCCAAATACCCAATCACATGAAGAAAATAAAATATCATTTAGTATGTATAATTCTTTTTAAAAAGCTAATATTTTTTCCTTTTATGAGATGTAACACATGTTTTCCATTTTAGAGAATTAAGTGAGCAATCATATCAATAATTGTTTATTCCTGAACTTTGTCCTTATGCTATTGTTTTACTGCTTTCTTTTATTTCATTATAAGTCAGCTAAAATCCTATAAGAAAATCTATTTGTAGTTCAGTTTGAAAACAAGTGTTGTAAGTATATCTTCAATATTTTGTGGAATTAAATACAGTAGTTTTATTTTTCAATACTCTATCCCAGGGTTGCTCCAACTTTTTTCATTATACCCCCCCCTTCAATAGGCTTTCTAGATATTTTTTCTTCCTAATTGCACCTCTATGAAATTTTATTACCACAGATTTGTTGCATATCTGTTTATGTATATGTTTGTGTTTTATATATATAAAGAGTATATTTTTTTTGCCTTTCAAAAACTGATTTTTTCCATTTTGGGGGTGATATGTCCCTGTTAAGAATGAATGCTCTAGTCAAAAGAAAACCTTCTGTAACTTCCTAATATACCAAAAATAAACATTTTCATGTAAGCATTTGTTCCTTCAACACTGATTACAATAGCATCACTTTCAAAATACATGCCCAAACTATTATGTAAAGTAACTATTTCAGAGCACCTCTGGAGCTGCAGTCATCAGTCATCAGTTTTTAAGTATAAAGTAAGAGAAAACTACCATCATCATAGATGACATTTTATGTAATAATCTGCTTGGCTCAGGCGTTTCTTTTATATTTGTGCTTACCTTGTCTGTCAAGTTCTGACACTAACTATTGTTTTCTGTTTTTTTGTACTTTAAACAGTTTCCTCTATGCTTATTAAAGATGTAATATTTGTTTATCTGATGTCTTTATGATCCTTTCTGCTAATCTCAAGTTTTAATTTTATTTTTACCCAGTATTTTTTGTATTAAATATAAACATTCCCATATATTTCTCTAAAGAGCCAAGAATGATCTATGCCCTAAGTATTGCCCTTCTAGCTATCACAGAACTTTGGCTATTATAGCTCTCACAAATGATTTGCTTGTATCGGTGGCAGAAGAAAATCATAACTGGAAAGTAGAAAAAATGTGACAGCCAGGTTGGATTCTCTAAGAAATTCTCCATAATTGCATTTTCTGCAGAATATCCAAATATTAGATTATCAGATACATATCTAAGACAAAAGAAATGAAAAGGCCTTTGGCCAATATGATATCCATTTAAGGAGAGAAAAATATCTCCTATGAATAATGCTTTTTGCTTGATATAAGCACACATTGTTTCCCAAATGACAACCATAAAATTAAAAGGACTTTCTCCATTTTATACATATCGCCACTATCTTATCATAGTCACCTACCCTGATATATTCACTGGGGTAGAGCAGGATACAGATTCTGAACTCTCGGTTTTATTTTATCATCAATCATCCCTAGAGGTAAGGTTAAAATTTTGCAATTTTTAGTTATGTTCCATTTCCCCAATCTGGGATGTCACCAACTTGGTTGACTTGGAAATGTATGTTTTATATTCATTCCTGTGCCAACAATGCACTGAAGTAACAGAAGATTACATTTTCTATGGTTTTGTCTAACATATTCATTTAAATTAGTGGAATGGAATTAATTGGAAGGAATAACTTATCTTTTCATATTTACTCCCTAGGTCTGCATTCATGGGCAGGGGAAAAGAGCTAAGATGTACAAAATGTAGAACTGCCTTTTGAATCAGAAATTTTAAATTCTGCTTGCTATTCCTTTTCTAGTTGCTTTCCTTCCAGTATACTTTCAGAGCACATCTCTATGTGCCACTGACTGTGTAAACAGTGGGTAACTATTTTAGAACGATTACTATGCAGCAGGCATTCTGCAAGGTGCTTTTTGTTTGTTTCCTTAAATTCTGGTGTAAAATGCTACTGCTGCTCACCTTAATATTAGAGATATGCATAGATTTTTTTAAGTTATAGATTTATAAAAGACCCAGATATCTTATCAACATTCTTAAGCTTTTCTGATTAAATGAGAGAAAATAAGCCCAACTGGAGATTTAAAAAAAAAAAGTGGGGAAAAAAACTTCTTTTGAACATACATTCTTTTATTGTTAGCACATTCTCAATAATAATATTTTCATATCAATTGGTCTAGCAGAAATTTTCCCTCAGAATAATGGTTTTTATTCTATTGAATTATGTTGATGGTTAGAAGTGGTCTAGTCAGTATAATTAAGTCAATAAAAGAAGTGGAGACAGGCATAAAAAATAGATAAAAATCATAAGTTAAAATGAAACGTATTACTCTGAGAAATCAAAACTCTATAATCTATCAAGAATCTTTGCAGATTATAAAGAAGAAAGCTATTGACTTATTTCAAACTTAAAGTCTGAAGACTTTAAGTGGAGACTGAAGCTACCATCCAGCATGACAGGTGTGAACGACTTTGATTTTGTTTGCCCAGAGGAAGCATTACTCTTGCTACTTTCATAAAGACTGATCGCTCTTGACAGAAATCTGTCTGTGCAGACTTGGGTGAGTATGATACCGCGGAATCATAAAACCATTAGAGAAGACTGTAGGCTCAGAGGAGCTCCTCATAAAAATGTTGAGATAGAAAGAATAAGACAGTGAAAAAGAGACTGTATTTGCTATATATCCACATCGTGAATTATGATACCCATAGGGAATATTTCCAGTCCTGGGTTTCAGAATTCCAGTGAACTAATCTTTCTGAGATATCATAAACTAAGGAGTGAGAAAACAAACCAAAGAAATATTGCCTGCTTTTATTTATTTATTTTGTAGACTGAATCTAGATTTTAAAAAAATGAGCCTCCTATCTTTGATTCTTGTATGACCTGAGGGAAAATACTGTGATATATAAGGGTCTTTGTTTGCACGTTGGATTCCCTATGAAGCAGAAAATGGGCCAGCAATTAGTTGCAAGTGTACCTTTTGGATCCATGCATGTGGAAAGCAGACAAAAGAAGCAGGTCTGTATTAAGAGAAAAATCTAACTAGCCAGGGCCAACAACAGTCTTGGCCAATTCTGGAAGAAGCTGTGGAATTAGAGTTGCATGTTAGAGTTATTCCCAGTTGTGCTAAAATAACCAGGCCTTTGCATTTGGCCATCAGTCAGTGGACTACACTGAGAAAGGTGTGACCCTTCTCTCTCTGCAACTGAGGTAACCCTGGTTGGCAGCTAAAGGGTATCTTCCTACATCAGTCCCAGAAGACAGAATGTCCTTCTTTGAAGGGGAATCTGGGAGGTGCATCTCCATCTCCATCACAAGCCAATATCTGTACTGTCTTTTCATTAGATTACAAACTTCTCATTTATCAAAACATAATAAATCACACATACACGTGTGTGTGTATACATATACATATATGTATATGTACACACACACACACACACACACACACATACTTAGAATCATTCCAATGTCAGTCATTCACTGTTTTCAAAAGAAATAATCAGCTCCAGAGCTACAGAATGACTTCAAAGTTACAAAACTCTCTGGTTTGATTGTGCTGACCCAAGCTAACAATGACCTATTTCTACCCTTGTACTCAGAGATATGGTTCATATTTTCTTTTTGAATTTAATTCTCCTTTAAGAGCAGAAATCCTAGATGGTGAGCTTTACATCTTTTCTATCTTTTGGTTCTTACAAACACTCAGCAAGACAGTTTTTTTGTCCACATTTTATAGATGAGAATATTGCAAAAAAGCTAAGAAACTTGTTCAGGTTCTTATACCTAGGAAATAAGAGAACGTGGATTTGAATTTAGGACATTAATATATCATCTGCTTGTGATTCTTGTTCAGGGAGAGAGGCTGTTGTAATTGGTGCAGCATCATAAATTATTCTAGCTGCATGACAGATTGGAGCCCAGAGATAAGTAGTAAGATGACTTGGAAACATTTTAGAATTCACTCTGAAATAGTTTACTTATTTTAATTATGGAAATGAAGAGCCATATCATAGAAATCTACACCTTGAAGATTATTATTACAGAGTAGCTCAGAATTTACATGCATTCAATGAGAAAAATAAAAACCTAGGTTATAGAAAATTGTCAGTGGTTCCCCTCACATTATTCCTTGCTCTGCCTCAATCTAGTCTGGACTGATATCAGAGGGAAAAAAAATAATTCAGTGAAGTCAATGGAAGTCATTGCATCAAATCCTGGGAAATACAATATACAATATACTCAGAACTATGAATTTTACTGATCATTTTGAAGCATGAAGGTAGTCATTTCAAAATAAATGTATAAACCATCCAACATCTATTCCTGTCTTCTCCATTCTCCTGCTACTGAAATTGAGGAGAATCTCCATCAGTGGATTCAATCCCCTCCTATGTTCTGGGAGGCTATGCTCTTGGGACTATGTTGCCTCTCTTTCCAGCATCTTCCACATCCCTCTTTACTGAACCTATTTCCATTAGCCTTCATTTTATCATTACAAAAAAAAATGAAGAAGTAAAAAATAATGACATGTCTGTTATCTTGCTACAATTCCTTCACATCCCAGTCTTCTAGGGGGAAAAAAAGGTGAACTTACATTATCTCCATTGCTGCACTCATTCCTTAATGAGTTATTTATTTAGCTATTCAGTCAAGCCAAACTATTCTTTTTCTATTTTAGTCTTTTCATTTTCTTCTACTTGGAGTAGTCTTCACAGAAGTCCACCTTTTCTTCAGTTCTCAGCTTACATAGCTTTCCCCTCACAGAAGACTTTCCAGAGCCTCTCAGCACACAGGAGGATACACTCAGAGTACTCACTATCTTCCCTCACAGTGCTCATGACAATTTTTACTTTTGTATTTAATGGTGTGTTTATGTACTTAATGGCTGACACTTCACTGGTCTGTGAGATCCATGACAGCAGAGACCCTTCTGTTTGTTCCAGCACTGTGAGTCCAGTGCTCTACACATAATAGACACCTTATAAATATTCATTCAAGGAATGGATAAATGAAAGATAAAACAGATCATAACCATCCAACTAAATTTGAAAATATATCAGTGCAAGGTAGTATATTGAGTAGAAAAACATATTGACAAAATACTACCTTTCCTCCTTTTTAAATGTGAGAGAGAATCTAACTCTTCAAGAAGAGGAACAGGAAGTTATTATTTACCATCAGAAGCACCTGTGAATGTTGTCTTTGGTGTTGGTTGAGGAACAGTATTCTGATCATGATATTCTTGCAGCCTCTAAATTTTTATCTTAGTATACTGCATTTAAAATAATACTAAACTTTTGGTCTAAAAATTCCCCTTTTGTATTCTGTTATTTTATTCATAAGCTGTGTTACAGTTCCCACTCATTTACTTCTACCTGAGATGCCATGCCAGTGAAGTGGGAAAGTAATTCAGGCTTTAAAGTGCTCTACAAACACTTATCTTCTACAAATCACTGTTGGCAATTAAACTGAAAATTTAGAAAAGGCAATTCTTAACCTAATTGATGGGGACTGAAAGCTGTTACCCTGCTCTTTGTTCTTAAAAGCAGAACTGTAACTTTAATCATTCATTTAACCAGCATATATTAAAACATGTAATATTCACCAGGTGCTATGTTTGGTTCTAGATATATAGAAGCATCAGATATGTTCCCTAATACCAGATACTTAATTGCTCTTAAAGATGCCAGAATTACTTATTTAAAAAATAAAACAAAAAAACAAAGAATTATATCAAATTTTTGCTATATTCAGTTAGTAAATGTGCTCTGTGAATAAAGTTGGATGTTGAGTGTAGATGCTAATAAAGTGCTACATGCCAATTAGACATAATTATGCCTATGTGTATATATATACATAGTAATTGATATTTGTCTAGTACTTTCTATTTTGAAAACTGCTTTCATGTACATTATCTCTTAATTATCGTATCAAAACTGTAAAGAAGTTATTATGAGCACCTTCATTTTACTGATTTTATATGAACTTAAACAGATTGACCATATTGTACAGCTAATAAATAGCAGAACTAAAATTCCAACCCACATACTCCACTATAAAACTTTTGCTTTTCCTACTACATCAACTTTCTTCCCCCTCACTTTCTCTCTTGTAGTAACGTATGCAAATCTACATGATAATTAATACACTAAGAAATGTAAAATACCATACCATACATGCCTCAAATCTCACCTTTCATGCCAATCTGCTCGCATTACCTAAAATTAACTTCATTAAAAAGTGATATAAACATGAAAATAATTATAAACTTTGCTCAGCTAAGATAATTAACATTAGTATCAAATATAAAGTAAAATTAACCTTCATCTGTCCCCAAAAGAATACTATTACATCTAAAATAAACCAAGATTATCTCATCTTTTTTTACCATAATTGATTTCATGTAAACAGCATACAAAGCATGGCCTGTCATGGTGTACTGCAGGGTTCAGAGAGATGATGGAAAAACATACCACTAGACAAACAGTCACATTTCAAATATGGATTTTGAATTCTATATAAAATTTTTAATGATCTACATACAGCACGTAGTCTGTCCGGTCATAATGGCAGACTTCATAAACGCTTAGTGGGTCAACATATGAAGATTTGGATGTAATTACTAGCTCTAAAACTTAAGTAATGTTCTGTTGTTGCAGGTTAACTTTTAACTAGGCCTTCTGGGATTTCATACAAATCGAAACAGGCAAGAAATCTATTTAAAGAAGGCTTGCACTAAAGGGATAAACTTAATACTAAACTATACTTGAATATATAGAGAGGAGAAATAAACACTAAAGGGATAAAGACACAGGAAATCCTTTTTTCCTTTCAGGAAAGCATGTTACAAAGAATATTTTTTCAGCGGCGCATCCCTCAAAAACATGTTTGTGTAGACACAGAACCAATGTTATTTTTTATCAAATCAAACCAAAAGAAGATAAATAAAAATGTGTATTTATATCATCATTTAAATGCTAGAGTTAAATTAAATTAGTTTCCACTTCTCTCTGATCCCATAGCACTTTGTACATGCCTGTCTCAGCACTTTTCATATTGCATTGTATATAATTATTTGCATTTATACCTCTGCTATCTAATGTAAATTCTAAAAGAGAGAATGTGCTTTGTTCACATTAATGCTCTAGTGTAGAACTGAGTTTCCATCTCAGTAAATATTAGCTGAATTTTTTTGAATCGTGTTATTCTTCCCAGTCCTATATTAGAAAAATATATCAATGCATAAAATACAAAATACTAATTTTTAAAATTGGTTTGAAATCAGTCATATATGCTTTCATGCATTGATTTATTCACATGTATTTACTGTCAAATTTGTGCGGAACAGCATTTTAGCTGCTGGGACTGTAAAGAAGGGTAAGAGCAAAGGGCTCTTTCATCTAATGTCACCTGAACCATAGTGAAAAAAGTAGATATTAAACAATAATTGTCTTGAAAAATTAATAACCTCCAGTAATAAAGATACATTGCACAATTACAGCATCTAATAGAGCTTCTAACCTGCCTTCCTGGAAATTACATTCTAATAGGGAAGATAAAGTTAAAAAAAAGATACACAAATAAACAATTTCAAATATTAATGAGTATTATGAAAAAAAGTATAGCGAGGTGTGAGAGCACATAAATAGAGGCACTTAAACCAGTTTTGTGGGGCCAAGAAAGCAAATGGCATTCAGCTCACATCCATCACCCCTAAACTGTAGGTTTAATAAGGTCAGGAATCCTCAGGATGACTTTCACATTACTTATACTAAGTACAAGTCATGACAAAATCACTGTTTTTTCCCCTTAGGAAAAATGGCCACAGATACAGTATGTCTTGACTTCAGTAAAATTCTTGAAACTTTTAAAATTCCATTTTAGTTGTTAAAATAGGGGAAAAAATGTTTCCGAGATGATGACAAAATGATTTAGATTAGGAGCTCAGTGAAGAATCATCCCCAAGTTGGACTTCAAACTTGACAAGACTCTGAGGGCAACCTGCAAGCTTCTTAGTAATTTATAATCGGCTCCACATTGTCAGCCATTTTTATGAAAGCATAAAGGATATGATTTTGAAATGTATTCATAGTAGGAATCTTAGAAAAATGGTTCATACCACAGGTGGTTGAATCAAAATTAAGATATAGCTCAATGTAGGTCTCAAAATTCAAGAAAATAAAATGTTACTGCTGCCACTACTATCACATTAGCCGTTAGAGCTCTTATGCTTAGGCAACTGTGACTCCTCTCCTTCAAGCCTTAGGGGAGTCTATAAACTAGACCTACTCTCTCCATTTTGTAGACAAGGAAACTGAGTTTCAGGTAGGTAATTTGCCAGAGTCATAGAGTTGCTAGGTAATAAACCTAGAATTCAAAACTGAGACTGTCTAATGCCAAGACTAGTGCTCTTATCCAGAATTTTAGGTTTCTTCCAACCAAGGTAATTACAAGTTCTTTAGGATTTCACAGCTTCATGTCACTGATTCTGCCATTTGCCAGTTATACAGTCTTGGCAAAGAAATTAACCTCTTAGAGTCTGCAGGTGTAGAGAAAATATTAGTACCTACCAAATTAGATTTTATGGTTATTGAATGAACTAATACACAGAAAGCACTTGGAACTGTATCTGGCATGTAGCAAACAATCAATATATGTTAGTTAATAATGCTAATATTATTTTTTAAATTTTATAATAAATGTCTTCCTAGGTTTATAACCATGGCTAAATGCCTACAGATCTGTGTAGAATTGAGATAATCTCTCAAAAATTATAATCTCTCAATTTATTTAGCACTCATTCATTGTCATTTGTTTAATTTTCAATAAATTTTCACAAGGTCCCAGATATTCTTCTCACCTACTCTTATTTCAAAAGTTGACAGTAAGCCAAATATAGGAAAAAAATAAAATAGTAAAAGATATATGGTGCTATTGCTCTAAAACATTTTCTCTAAATATTTTTATCTGTAGCATCTCTTTGTTTTTTTAATTTTTATTTATTCTTCACAGTAGGTCCTTGTTGGTTATCTATTTTAAATATAGCAGTGTGTACATGTCAATTGGGAATGACACGTGCATCTCTTTAAAATAAAAACTGAAATACCAAGTGATCCACATTAAGTCTGTGGAAGATTTTATGCACTTGTGAATTATTCTTTAGCTCATGGGATTTGTGATTTCTAATTGAGTGATAATCAAACTGAAAAATCATAAAGGCAAACTTGCTTAGAAAAGTCAACTACATTTACGTAACTGATGAAACTGTTGAGCTGTGTTAATTCATTAAGTTCTTCCTGTGAATGACGTTATTTTGATGCACTAATATTGACTTTTAGTCTCTTAGGACCAAGGCTACCTGCAATTTTTAGTGAGACCATAAGTTGAATAGAAAATTTTCTAGGTATGAATATTTTCACCCGAAATACATGCCTCGTTAATTAGAGGAAGGTATGGTTCACAATCCAGATTTCAGGGGGGAAGGTAGCTATTCTCATCTTTGTTGGAATTAAAAAAAAAAAATTCCTTATTTGAAAGGACAAAGTAGAACCTGCTTACCGGCATCTTCTTACCTTTCTATTTTTTTTATATTACCTTGATTTCTCTACCACTACCCTCCCAAGTCTTTATCTTTTTACCTCCTCCATTTCTTCTATCAACATTAAACTTTCCACTGCTCAAAAAAAAGTCCTGTGAACAAGCAATTGTTTGGTACCACACAGCTTGAGGAAGAGCTCAATTAAATGAAAGTGAAGCAATTCATAAATAACCAATTTTGTGGTAATTTTACTGTTCTACGCTTAATTTTTATATACAATGGAACAGTAAGAAGTATCTAGTTTTGATAAATTTCTCCAAATGTGTTTTTAGTCATCCCATGATTCTGCTGGTTTCCCTTAACTTCACTATTTTTTCCTGTTTATCATGTTTCTTTCACATCCCATGGAATATTGACTGTATAACTAAATAATAAGGAAAGTCAAAGAAAGAGAAATAGATGATCTCCTGATGCATGGTTTTAGCTATAAAAATAATGGCCAGGTGGTAAACAGTCACAGCAAATTTGGGGCTTCCAGAGAGAAAGACTAAATTCAGCTCCAAAGGGACATAATTTGAAGCTTGTTGGGCTACACAATATGGAATTAAAAATAGCCAACCAGTCAACCCAGGATATTTTTTAAATTTCCTATAAAATTTAAATTGTTGTGAAATGAACCTAATAAGCTCAGTAACATTGACATCTCATGCCATTTTAAGCTATTTTATCAGCAATAATAATTTTTCCCCTTTGTGGAATTTTTTTTGGTAAGTTTCAAGAGTGAGCTACACATTGATGGGGGTAATCCTTTTACAATGTATACATATACCAAATGATAGTATTATATACTAAATACCTTATAATTTTATTTGTCACTTATACCTCAGTAAAACTGAAAAAAGAAAAGAGTTACACATAGAAAACTTCAGCCTGCTTTATAGTAACATCTAAATTATCATCTTAAATGATTTGGCCAATTTGTTCATCATACATACGTTCAGCATTTTAAAAATAAACGTTCTTAGACAGTTTATGGTAATTTGTATTTTGAAGTTTTGCTTAAGAAAATTTCTTTGTTACAATGTCAATGTCAGATTAGAGATCCTCACAAAAGATGTAATTATATTTTTTCTATTAAGATTTAAATTAGTAAATATTAGTAAAGATAAAGTATAGAAGTAAATCAGACTTTCTTTTGTATATATGAGTCTTACCATTACAATAACGTATTATGAATTTTAAGTATAGAAAATAAATATTATTACAATGCAATCTAGTATAATTGGATTTACAGGATCAGACATAGTTTAGATATCTAATACACAGTATTCTGTGAAGATCTATCAGAAGATTCCTACTGGGCACTGGAAAAGTGGATAGATTATTCTATGTGATGCAGTTGAAAGGACATTATATGTAGAAGTGAAAGCTTAGTTTGAGCCCTCCTTCTAACATGTTAACTGTATGGTCTTTGGTATTTATTCTCCTAATTCTTAAAATTAAAATATTTTCTTAGAGAAGTTATTTGAATGGTGCTTTCCACCTTTAAAATTGTATGCTTTTATAATTTATTTTAGATGCTATATTTTTATTAAACCAAACAAATGATCATACAGTCCTGATAGAAGATTTGTTAGAGGAACAATAGGAAGTCTGGATAGATAAAGGTTAGACATGATTTTTTGCTACATGAGCAACAGCTCTTTATTTTAAAAAATGGCATAAATATGAAATATATGTTTATTTAAGTAAAATATGATATTATGAATGGACTTATTAAAAGCCGCCTTAATTTCCTCTTTAGTTGTTATTTCATATCATAAGTTTTCATGATTGGACATTTTTCTTCTAAAAGGATCAGAATGAAACATGATCAATACATACATACAACTGAAAATAAGTGTAAAAGTAAATCAAATTTAAAACAACCTTGTACATATTTACTTGGCTTAAAGAAATGTTTTTTTAAATATATTTTTAGGAATTACTTTCACATCCTTAACCAGAAGAATTTTTATTTATTTCTCAAACCCACGGAACAACTGAGCCCATGCACCACGACTACTCTATGCTCTAGAGCCCACAAGCCACAACTACTGAGCTCATGTGCCACAACTATGGAAGCCCACGCGCCTAGAGCCCATGCTCCGCAACAAGAGAAGCCACCATAATGAGAAGACCACACACTGCAACAAAGAGTAGCACCTGCTCACCACAACTAGAGAAAGCCCACGTGCAGCAACAAAGACCCAAGGCAGACAAAAATAAATTAATTAATTAAAAAAAAATCTTTTTCTATTGGATATGATTAGATGTAAATGTTTTCAATAAAGGCATGCAGTGTGATAGAACAGTATAATTGGCTTTGGGAGTAGCTATACCCAACTTCAAGTAGTAATTGAATCAATAAATAAATGTATGAAAATAGGAACTTTTCTGATGCCCTGTTACCTTATCTGTAAAATGGGGCAATATTATTGGTGTGACTTCCTTCACTGTACTCTGAGAAAAAATGTACTAATGAATGTTCATTTATTCGTCCATATTCATGTTTTAAATCTTTGGTCAACTGTGGTATACAATGCAAATAGATGGTAAGAGAAGTAAAAATAACAAGCAAAACGTATTTTAAAGTAATAGCATTTTTGTGAATATTTTCCAACAGTATACCTTAAAATATTTTTTCCCTTGCAATAATTAAGGAAGGGGCTTAAAATTATATTCCACAATTTTATAATGGTATATATAGACAGTTTTATAAAATATCTTTTACAACTTCCACAAGAATGACTCTCAGGAAGGAAATAAATCTTTCCCTAGAGGAAAATACATTGATTTGCTACTCCTTGGGTTAAAAATGAGGAACAGAAGGCATAAATGTTTACAAGAGTCTAAACAAAAAATAATCATTAAACTGTTGAATAGTTAAAAGAAAACCTATTTCTTTTACTCCTTAGAGAGAAGAAGAAGTAATAAAAGAGATGGAGAAAAGTCAGAAAACTGGGCTTAGGGAGGGCTGTGTGTAATATAGGTTGAGAGTAGAATGAAAAAATCATTAGTATTGGGATAGTCAACAGAATTTAAAGAACATAACTGAACAGTAAGAAGCTATCTGTAGTTTCTGAATGTTTCTACCATCTATAATCTTCCTAGTATAATCAACATTCTGATGAATAATTTGTATATATTTTAGCAAAAATCAAAAAAGGATTACAGTAAATTGTATTATTGTGTGCAGTTTTCCACTTTCTCCCTGCTATTGAATTGTTTACCACATTGCCTTTGCCAAGTGACATTGCAGTAACTCGCATGAGAAAAGACTTTACACATATGAAATTAGGCATGGACTCTTACACTCTTGACCTTCATAACAAAAACATGGTACTGGTACAAAGAGAATAAGACACTTATGAAGTAGGCCTAAACCTGAGCTCTGCCCTGGGGCCACACCCATCTGAGGCCAATGGAGATCAGTCAAACCCCAGTACAACCCCTACCTATGCACAGACTCAAGAGTGAGAAAAATGAATATTCACTGTTGTGTCATGAAGATTTTCTGTTGCTTGTTACACAGCATTATTACAGCAAAACTGATCACTGCAGGGATTAAATTTTACATATACAATTTCAAGGTATGAAATGGAGAGACTATTCACTGGAGCAGGAACTTAGACATAGAATTGGCCCATGAGTATACGTATACCTTCCTCTAACAGGCCGACTCCACCCAGAAATCTGAGGTTTCATTCAAACTTGGTTATATATTGAGAAGCCTAGTGACCCCAAGTAATATATTAAAAATATATTTATATATACATATTATTTGTGGAAGATATATCATTTTTGTTCAGAAATTCCTATTTATCCACATGGCTTTGAAGCTTATCTGAAATCTACTTGCTATAAAACAGACTTCCTGACTGATAATGCTCTTCTATGGTAAGCAGTGGAGGTTTTTTGTGAAAGACAGATAGACATAGAGTGAACCAGAAATTAATCTAGCAAGAAGTCAATGAATTTTTTTTTAATGCAAACAGTAAATGTTTAGTAGTAGAAGAGAGAAGTAAAAGGTACTCTAAATCTCTTCCTTGGGAAAAAATATAGGTAGTCCAATATGTAATATAGGACCTTAAAATAATAAATAAATCCTCCAGTAAAGATCTCTAAAACTTGAATGAAGGAGTAAATCATGTGAAGAGTTAGAGAGAAGTGTCCCAGGAAGAGGTACAATCTTCTAAAATTTGTTGGGACTTGTTTTGTGACCTAGTATGTGATCTATCCTGGAGAATGTTCCATATACACTCAAGAAGTATGTGTTTTCTGCTGCTCCTGGGTAGAATATCCTGTATATATCTGTTAGGAACAGTAGATCTATAGTGTTGTTCAAGCCTGCTGTTTCCTTATTGATTTTCTGTCTAGATGTTCTATTCATTATTGAAAGTGGGGTACTGAAGTCTCCTACTATTACCCTGGAGTTCCCTAATTCTCACGTCAGGTCTGTCAATGTCTCCTTATATATTTAGGCGATATGATACTGCATACATATAAATTCATAATTATTATATCTTTCTAATGAATTGACCCTTTTAATCACTGTATAATGATCTTCTCTGTCTCCTGTGATAGATGAAACACTGATGAAAAAGACAAACATTGATGAAAGAAATTAAAGAAGACATAAATAAATGGAAAAACTCTCATGTTCATGAATGTAAACAATTAATATAATTAAAATATCCATACTTCTCAGAGCAATTAAAGATTCAATGAAATCCCTATCAAAATCCCAATGGTATTTTTTATGGAAATAGAAAAGCAATGCTAAAATTTGTATGGAACCACAAAAGACCTTAAAGAGCCAAAGTAATCTTGAGAAAAAAGAACAAAATTGAGGCATTGCACGTCCTGAAATCAAAATACATTACAAAGCTACAGTAATTAAAACAGTATGATACTGGCATAAAAAGAGAAATATAGACCAAGGTAACAGAAAAAGGAGCCCCAAAATAAGCCCACACCTATACAGTTAACTGATCTTTGACAAGGGAGCCAAGACTACAAGTGGGGAAAAAATAAAATCTTCAACAAATAGTATTGGGAAAACTGGATATCCACATGCAAAAGAATGAAAGGGGAAACATCTTACACCACACACAAAGATCAACTCAAAATGGATTAAAGACTTATAAGACCTGAAATTATAACACTCCTAAAATAAAATATAAAGAGAATAAATAAATATTTGTATAAAAGAAAATGAAAGTGGACTTGTATGTCACATCATACACAAAAATAAAATTCAGATGACAGACAATATAAATAACAAAACAAAAAAGTATCTTAAAATAATATAGGAGAATATATTCATGATCTGAGGATGGCAATTCACAATTGAAAAATGATGAATAAAGTTGGTTATCTTAAAATTAAAATCTCTGTGTATCAAAAGACACCATTAAGGAAGTGAAATGAAAGCCCCAACATTGAAGATGTTTGAAATACATGTAACAAGGAGGGAGCAATATGTTGAATATATAATGATCTCCCAACAATGAAAAAGAACACTCAAGAAGAAAAATCATTGGCAATCCTTTGGATAAAGGGATAAGAGATTTACATAGGCACTTTGGAAAAAACAAAATTGAAATAAATATATGAAATGTTCAATCTCATTAGGGAAATGCTGATCAAGACCACAATGTGATACCACTAAAATTATACCACACTGATCTAAATTAGAAAGATTGACACACCAAGAATGCAGATGGGGACCATTACTAACTCAGAGAATTCTTGAAACAGTCACTATGGAAAGCAATTTCACATTTTCAATAAAGTTAACTATGCTTATAGAGAAACTCAGGCACATTCTCTGTGCACCAAGAGAAATCATATAAAAATACTCACAGCAGGATTGATTATAATAGCCCCAAACTAGAAACCACTCAAATATTCATCAATAGTGGAATGTGAAAATGAATTGTGGCATAGATACACATAGAAAATAAAATACATGAATAAACAGAAGAAATGTGGTTGAATCTTAAAAAAGATAAAGATGAATGAAAGAAGGCACATACTAAAACACACATACACTGTAATTCTGTATATACACATTAAAAATAGACAAAAGTAAACTATATTATTTATGGATGCTTATTTAGTTGGTAAATCTACAATAGAAAGAAAGAAACTGTCAGAGTGGTTAACTGTAAGTGGAGGAAAGTGATTAGGACTAGGAAGAAGCACTCAGGGGGCTTTCCTGGTGATGCATTATATACTTGGGATATACTTGCATTTATGTTTACTTTATAATAATTTATTAAATGGTGCATTCATGTTTAATCAATGTCTATATATTACACATTTTTTCTTAAAGTTTAAAGGACAAGATTTGGTCTTAATAAAAGGCTGCAGAAACAGTTGCAATTCTTCCTGTAAAAGTAAAAATTGATTGCCAAATTTCATCATCAGTGAGGCTGTAAAGTCAGCATAAGTAACTGTGGTAAGCTATACCGTTTGTGGAAGATAACTGAATCCAACTAAAGTGAATAGGCCATGAATCCTCATCAGTCTATAAAACCGAAGTACAATTGTATAAAGTTGGATCTCATAAATAAGTAATGTAGCATTAAAAGGCACAGCAAGATGAATAGAGCAGGGGTTTGTGAAGCAAAAAATGGTGGGTATTTCTTCTTAGGCAAATATTAAATAATTTAAATGGTATATATTTTAAATGGGTGAGTGAAAAACATATTTCCAAATGTGTGACTGAACAGGCTGGTTACTGTTTTTCTCTTTGTAATCTTCTTACACCTGGATATATCCCTCATTATCATTTCCTGTTCTCTCAGGCGGTAAATACATTGTCCTATACTAAATATAAATTTCAATTGTTCTTTGCATTAATAGTGCTTTTTCTTTTTTGACAACTTTATTGGAGTATAATTCTTTTACAATGGTGTGTTAGTTTCTGCTTTATAACAAAGTGAATCAGCTATACATATACATATATCCCCATATCTCTTCCCTCTTGTGTCTCCCTCCCTCCCACCCTCCCTATCCCACCCCTGTAGATGGTCACAAAGCACCCAGCTGATCCCTCTGTGCTACGTGGCTGCTTCCCACTAGCTATTTTACATTTGGTAGTATATATAATTCCATGCCACTCTCTCAATTCATCCCAGCTTACCCTACCCCCTCCTCAGGTCCTCAAGTCCATTCTCTAGTAGATCTGCATCTTTATTCCCATCATGTCCCTAGGTTCTTCATAACCATTTTTTTTTCTTTAACATTCTATATATATATGTGTTAGCATACATATTTGTTTTTCTCCTTCTGACTTACTTCACTCTGTATGACAGACTCTAGCTCTATCCACCTCACTACAAATAACTCAATTTCATTTCTTTTTATGGCTGAGTAATATTCCATTGCATATGTGTGTCACATCTTCTTTATCTATTCATCTGTCGATGGACACTTAGGTTGCTTCCATGTCCTGGCAACTGTAAATAGTGCTGCAATGAACATTGTGATACATGTCTCTTTTTGAATTATGGTTTTCTCAGGGTATATGCCCAGTAGTGGGATTGCTGGGTTGTATGGTAGTTCTATTTTTAGTTTTTAAGGAACCTCCATACTGTTCTCCATAATGGCTGTATCAATTTACATTCCTACCAACAGTGCAAGAGGGTTCCTTCTTCTCCCCAACCTCTCCAGCATTTATCATTTGTAGATTTTTTGATGATGGCCATTCTGACTGGTTAGAGGTGATACCTCATTGTAGTTTTGATTTGCATTTCTCTAATGATTAATGATGTTGAGCATTCTTTCATTTCTGTTGGCAATCTGTATATCTTCTTTGGAGAAATGCCTATTTAGGTCTTCCACCCATTTCTGGATTGGGTTGTTTGGTTTTTTTGATATTGAGCTGCATGAGCTGCTTGTAAATTTTGGAGATTAATCCTTTGTCAGTTGATTCGTTTGCAAATATTTTCACCCTTTCTGAGGGTTGTCTTTTCATCTCGTTTATGGTTTCTTTTGCTGTGCAAAAGCTTTTAAGTTTCAACAGGTCCCATTTTTTAATTTTTGTTTTTATTTCCATTTCTCTAGGAGGTGGGTCAAAAAGGATCTTGCTGTGATTTATGTCACAGAGTGCTCTGCCTATGTTTTCCTCTAAGAGTTCTACAGTGTCTGGTCTTACATTTAGGTCTCTAATTCATTTTGAGTTTCTTTTTGTGTATGGTGTTAGGGGGTGTTCTAATTTCATTCTTTTACATGTAGCTGTCCAGTTTTCCCAGCACCCCTTATTCAAGAGGCTGTCGTTTTGCCATTGGATATTATTGCCTCCTTTATCAAAAATAAGGTGACCATATGTGCGTGGGTTTATCTCTGCACTTTCTATCCTGTTCCATTGATCTATATTTCTGTTTTTGTGCCAGTACCAGACTGTCTTGATTACTAAAGCTTTGTAGTATAGTCTGAAGTCAGGGAGCCTGATTCCTCCAGCTCCATTTTTCATTCTCAAGATTGCTTTGGTTATTCGGGGTCTTTTGTGTGTCCATACAAATTATGAAACTTTTTGCTCTAGTTCTGTGAAAAATGCCACTGGTAGTTTGATAGGGATTTCATTGAACCTGTAGATTGCTTTAGGTAGTATAGTCATTTTCACAATGATGATTCCTCCAATCCAAGAACATGGTATATCTCTCCATCTGTCTGTATGATCTTTAATTTCTTTCATCAGTGTCCTATAGTTTTCTGCATACAGGTCGTTTGTCTCCTTAAGTAGGTTTATTCCTAGGTATTTTATTCTTTTTGTTGCAGTGGTAAATGGGAATGTTTCCTTAATTTCACTTTCAGACTTTTCATCATTAGGGTATAGGAATGCAAGAGATTTCTGTCCATTAATTGTGTATCCTGCTACTTTACTAAATTCATTGATTAGCTCTAGCAGTTTTCTGGTAGGGTCTTTAGGATTCTCTATGTACAGTATCATGGCATCTGCAAACACTGACAGCTTTACTTCTTCTTTTCCTACTGGGATTCTTTTATTTCTTTTGCTTCTCTGACTGCTGTGGCTAATACTTCCAAAACAATGTTGAATAACAGTGGTGAGAGGGGACAACCTTGTCTTATTACTGATCTTACTGGAAATGGTTTCAGGTTTTCACCATTGAGAACGTTGTTGGCTGTGGGTTTGTCATATATGACCTTTATTATGTTGAGATAAATTCCCTCTATGCCTACTTTCTGGAGGGTTTTTATCATAAATTGGTGTTGAATTTTGTCAAAAGCTTTTTCTGCATCTATTGAGATGATCATATGGTTTTTATTCTTCAATTTGTTAATATGTTGTATCACAATGATTGATGTGTGTATACTGAAGAATCCTTGCATTCCTGGGATGAACCTCACTTGATAATGGTATATAATCCTTTAATGTGCTGTTGGATTCTGTTGGCTAGTATTTTGTTGAGGATTTTTCCATCTATGTTCATCAGTGATACTGGCCTGTAGGTTTTTTTGTGTGACATCTTTGTCTGGTTTTGGTATCAGGTTGATTGTGGCCTTGTAGAATGAGTTTGGGAGTGTTCCTCCCTCTGCTATATTTTGGAAGAGTTTGAGAAGGATAGGTGTTAGCTCTTCTCTAAATATCTGATAGAAATCACCCGTGAAGCCATCTGGTCCTGGGTTTTTGTTGGAAGGTTTTTAATCACAGTTTCGATTTCAGTGCTTGTGATTGGTCTGTTCATATTTTCTGTTTCTTCCTGGTTCAGTCTCAGAAGGTTGTGCTTTTCTAAGAATTTGTCCATTTCTTCCAGGTTGTCCATTTTATTGGCATATAGTTGCTTATAGTAATCTCTCATGATCCTTTGTATTTCTGCAGTGTCATGTGTTACTTCGCCTTTTTCATTTCTAATTCTTTTGAGTCTTCTCCCTTTTTTTCTTGATTAATCTGGCTAATGGTTTATCAATTTTGTTTATCTTCTCAAAGAACCAGCTTTTAGATTTATTGATCTTTGCTATTGTTTTCTTCATTTCTTTTTCATTTATTTCTGATCGGATCTTTATGATTTCTTTCCTTCTGCTAACTTTGGGGTTTCTTTGTTCTTCTTTATCTAATTGCTTTAGGTGTAAGGTTAGGTTGTTTATTTGAGATGTTTCTTGTTTCTTATGGTAGGATTGTATTGCTATAAACTTCCCTCTTAGAACTGCTTTTGCTGCATCCCATAGGTTTTGGGTCATCATGTTTTCATTGTCATTTGTTTCTAGGTATTTTCTGATTTCCTCTTTGATTTCTTCAGTGATCTCTTGGTTAAGTAGTGTATTGTTTAGCCTCCATGTATTTGTATTTTTTACACATTTTTTGCTGTAATTGGTATCTAGTCTCATAGCGTTGTGGTCAGAAAAGATACTAGATACAATTTCAATTTTCTTAAATTTACCAAGGCTTGATTTGTGACCCAAGATATGACCTATCATGGAAAATGTTCTATGAGCACTTGAGAAGAAAGTGTATCCTGTTGTTTTTGGATGGAATGTCCTATAAATATCAATTAAGTCCATCTTGTTTAATGTATTATGTAAATATTGTGTTTCCTTATTTATTTTCATTTTAATGATCTGTCCGTTGGTGAAAGTGGGGTGTTAAAACTCCCCTACTATGATTGTGTTACTGTCGATTTCCCCTTTTATGGCTGTTAGCATTTGCCTGATATATTGAGGTGCTCCTATGCTGGGTACATAAATATTTACAAGTGTTATATCTTCTTCTTGGATTGATCACTTGATCATTATGTAGTGTCCTTGCTTGTTTTGTGTAACAGTCTTTATTTTAAAGTCTATTTTGTCTGATATGAGAATTGCTACCCCAGCTTTCTTTTGATTTCCATTAGCATGGAATATCTTTTTCCATCCCCTCACTTTCATGCTGTACATGTCCCTAGGTCAGAAGTCAGTCTGCTGTAGACAGCATAAATATGGGTCTTGTTTTTGTATCCATTTAGCCAGTCTATGTCTTTTGGTTGGAGGATTTAATCCTTTTACATTTAAGTTAATTATCGATATGTATGTTCCTATTACCATTTTCTTAATTGTTTCGGGTTTGTTGTTGTACGTCTTTTCCTTCTCTTGTGTTTCCTGCCTAGAGAAGTTCCTTTAGCACTTGTTGTAAAGCTGGCTTGGTGATGCTGAATTCTCTTCGCTCTTGCTCGTCTGTAAAGATTTTAACTTCTTGGTCCAATCAGCTGAAATCCTTGAGGGGTAGAGTAATTTTGGTGGTAGCTTTTCCCCTTTCATCACTTTAAATATGACCTGCCACTCCCTTCTGGCTTGTAGATCTTCTGCTGAAAGATCAGCTGTTAACCTTATGGGGATTCCTTTGATGTTATTTGTTGTTTTTCCCTTGCTGCTTGTAATATTTTTTTCTTTGTATTTAATTTTTTATAGTTTGACTTATATGTGTCTTGGCATGTTTCTCCTTGGATTTATCCTGTATGGGACTCTCTGTGCTTCCTGGACTTGATTAACTATTTCCTTTACCATATTAGGGAAATTTTCAACTATAATCTCTTCAAATATTTTCTCAGTCCCTCTTTTTTCCTCTTCTTCTGGGACCCCTATAATTCCAATGTTGGTGTGTTTAATGTTGTCCCATAGGTCTCTGAGACTGTCCTCAATTCTTTTCGTTCTTTTTTCTTTATTCTGCTCTGTAGTAGTTATTTCCACTATTTTATCTTCCAGGTCACTTATCCGTTCTTCTGCCTCAGTTATTCTGCTATTGATTCCTTCTAGAGAATTTATAATTTCATTTATTGTGTTGTTCATTATTGTCTGTTTGCTCTTTAGTTCTTCTAGGTCCTTGTTATACATTTCTTGTATTTTCTCCATTCTATTTCCAAGATTTTAGATCGTCTTTACTGTCATTACTCTGAATTCTTCTTCAGGTAGACTGCCTATTTCCTCTTCATTTGTTTGGTATGGTTGGTTTTTACCTGGCTCCTTCATCTGCTGTATGTTTCTCTGTCTTCTCATTTTTCTTAACTTACTGTGTTTGGGGGTCTCCTTTTCTCAGGCTGCAGGTTCATAGTTTCTGTTGTTTTTGGTGTCTGCCCCCAGTGGCTAAGTTTGTTTCAGTGCATTGTGTAGGCTTCCTTGTGGAGGGGACTAGTGCCTGTGTTCTAGGCTGGATCTTGTCTTTCTGGTGTTCATGTTCTCATCTGGTGGTGTATTTTGGGGTGTCTGTGACCTTATTATGATTTTCAGCAGTCTCTCTGGTGGTGTGTTCCTGTCTTGATAGTTGTTTGGCATGGGGTGTCCAGCACTGTAGCTTGCTGGTTGTTGAGTGGAGCTAGGTCTTGGCGTTGAGATGGAGATCTCTGGGAGATTTTTGCCGTTTGATATTACATGGAGCTGGGAGGTCTCTGGTGGACCAATGTCCTGAACTCGACTCTCCCACCTCATAGGCACAGGCCTGACACCCAGCCGGAGCACCAAGACCCTGTCATCCACATAGCTCAGAATAAAAGGGAGAAGAAAAGAAAGAAAGAAAGAAAAATAAATAAATGAAATAAAATAAAGTTTTTAAAATAAAAAATAATTATTAAAAATGAACAAATTAAAAAAAAGAAATATAGGGCTTCCCTGATGGCGCAGTGGTTGAGAGTCCGCCTGCCGATGCAGGGAACATGGGTTCGTGCCCCCGTCCGGGAAGATCCCACATGCCGTGGAGCAGCTGCGCCCATGAGCCATGGCCACTGAGCCTGCGCGTCCGGAGCCTGTGCTCCACAACGGGAGAGGCCACAACAGTGAGGGGTCCGTGTACCACAAAAAAAAAAAAAAAAATACAGAAAGAAGAGAGCAACCAAACCAAAAAACAAATCCACCAATGAAAATAAGCACTAAAAAGTATACTAAAAAAAACCCCAAAAAACCCGACAGAAGCCTAGGACAAATGGTAAAAGCAAAGCTATACAGACAGAATCACACACAGAAGCATACACATACACACTCACAAAAGGGAAAAAGGAAAAATATATATATATCGTTGCTCCTAAAGTCCACCACCTCAATTTGGGATGATTCGTTGTCTATTCAGGTATTCCACAGATGCAGGGAACATCAACTTGATTGTGGAGATTGTATCTGCTGTTCCTGATGCTGCTGGGAGAGATTTCCCTTTCTCTTCTTTGTTCGCACAGCTCCCGGGGTTCAGCTTTGGATTTGGCCCTGCCTCTGCATGTAGGTCGCCACAGGGCGTCTGTTCCTCGCTCAGACAGGACAGGGTTAAAGGAGCAGCTGATTTGGCGGCTCTGGCTCACTCAGGCCGCAGGGACGGAGGGGTACGGATGAGGGGCGTGACTGCGACGGCAGAGGCCAGCATGACATTGCACCAGCCTGAGGCGCGCCCTGTGTTCTCTCAGGGAAGTTGTCCCTGGATCACGGGTCCCTGGCAGTGGCGCGCTGCACAGGTTCCCTGGAGGGGAGGCATGGATAGTGACCTGTACTTGCACACAGTCTTCTTGGTGGCGGCAGCAGCAGCCTTAGCATCTCATGCCCATCTCTGGGGTCTGCGCTGTTAGCCGCGACTCGCGCCCATCTCTGGAGCTCCTTTAAGCAGCGCTCTTAATCCCCTCTCCTCGCGCACCACAAAACAAAGAGGCAAGAAAAAGTCTCTTGCCTCATAGGGAGTTTCAGACATTTTCCCGGACTCCCTCCCTGCTAGCTGTTGTGCACTAGCCCCATTCAGGCTGTGTTCACGCAGCCAACCCCAGTCCTCTCCCTGGGATCTGACCTCCGAAGCCTGAGCCTCAGCTCCCAGCCCCCACCCGACCTGGAGGGGAGCAGACAAGCCTCTCAGGGTGCCCGCCACCCACCATTTCCGCCCGCGAAGGGGCTTCCTAGTGTGTGGAAAACTTCCCTCTTTCACAGCTCCCTCCCACTGGTGCAGGTGCTGTCTCTATCCTTTTGTCTTTTTTCTTTTGTACCTACCCAGGTACATGGGGAGTTTCTTGCCTTTTGGGAAGTCTGAGGTCTTCTGCCAGCCTTCAGTAGGTGTTCTGTAGGAGTTGTTCCACATGTAGATGTATTTCTGATGTATCTGTGGGGAGGAAGGTGATCTCCACGTCTTACTCTTCCGCCATCTTGAAGGTCTCCAATACTGCTTTTTAAATCAACCCTATATATACTATTCTACATGTGGCAATTCTAAAAGTAGAGAGATTTCCAGTGTCAACAGTTTTTCTCCATTTATCAAGGCTACTTATTTACTTGCACGTATGTGTGTGAGGTAAGCCAAACAGGTATTTTAGTTGTTGACATATAGTTCTCTTTCTACAACGTTCATGAATCTTCAGTGGAAAAATGTACTTTCAGATCATTTTAATCCATTAGGTCTAGTTTAATTTAGCATCTTATAAGACCCAAATATTGGGCTGGGTAGTAAGGTTTCTAGGATCAATATGACACAGTCTCTGCTTTCAAGAAATTTGAGTAAATGGAAACTTTCAATAGACTTTGGTAAGCACTACCAAAAAGTTGTGCACAGTGTGAGACGGGCCATTTAGGACATAGGAAAGTTCAGAAAAAGCTTTTCTGGAAAAGATTATGTTTGACTAAAATTTTCAAGGATGAGCTATCTAAATAAAAAATGGAGAATGAAGCAATGAGGGCAGAGGGCATGAGCAGAGGCAAACAGACATGGGAGAGTTCTGAGAACATGCATTAGTAATCTCAAGCAGGTTAGTGTTCCTGGAGGTGAAGTTGTAAAAGCAGTAATGGGAAGTGTGCCTTGGTTGCTGCATTGAGGGTTACTTTCTACTACTGAACTATGTTTGTTAGAGACATCCCCAGGAGTTACATTAAGGATAAGTATGAGGTTTGTTAAGATTAATGACAGGATAATGTATTAGGAGGTTGTAACAATAGGTCAGGAGACATATAATGAGAGCCTGACTGTTGTTGTTTTGGAGAGAGGAGAAAATTTGAAAACTATTTGAAGCATGTAAAATTATCAAGATTGGTGATTGACTGGACACGGACAGTGAGGGAGAAAGAGAAGACTGAGATGCCTCTCCAGTTTGGCTTGGGAATAATAAACTGAGAGGCAGAATTCAGGAGAAGAAGCCCCTTCTGAGGAAGATGAAAATAAGGGTTCAATCTTAAACATGTTGAATTTGAGGTGCCTCTAGGACATTCAGGCGGGTTTGTTTTACAGATAAATGTCTATTTGAGGCTGTAGGCTGAAGGAGCAGAAGCAGTTATAGATATAGCTGTGGAAGACATCAGCATCCAAGTGTAATTAAAACAGTGGTTTTTAATGTCCGTGGAATTTCCCCCCAAAATGTGTAGAATTAAAACAAATGAGAAGACAGTTCCAATATCCAGAGTTTGTTTTGGAGGTGATGAATATGGTTATTACCCTGATTGTGGTGATGGTAACACAAGTGTACATGTATATTTCCCAACTGAAAGTCACCAAATCGCATACATTAATTATCTGTCCCTTTTTGTATGCCAGTTTTACCTCAATAGAACTAGGAGGAAAAGGACCAATACAATATTTTTTAAAGAAGGTTTATGAAGAAACAGATAAAGGGAAGACAGAAAGAATCAGACATGCTTAAACATGAAAACCAGGAGCAAACAGGTAGTAGAGTCTCATAAAGGAGAGTGTGAGATCCATCTCAAATGCAGCAGTGAGGTTATTCAGATAAAGATGACATTTAGCAATAAAGAGGTCATGAGTTACTACGGGGTTGAGGATGGATATCATTCATTATGCATCTGGGATTATACAACTGTGAATATTTATACACACACACACATATGCACACGTACATGTATCTATTATAATAGATGATAGTAAGACTAAAAACTGGCGAAAGGATATATCCCAAGTAAATATTATAAAAATATATGCATAAAATTTTCTAATCTATTTATAAACCACTAATTGAGTATCTGAAAGATCACCAAGCTTCAAAAATACTCACAAGCAATAGATAAATCTCCATTATAAATATTTTTAGGTAGCAGCATTAAAATGGACATCATTAAGTTTTCAAATTGTGTGGGTTTCTTTACTTGACTGAGCACAGTTTTTGCATTATATAGTTTGATTTGACAAGAGAACCCATAAAAATCCACACTTGTGGCCCACTTAAAAAAGTAGTATTATAGTTTTAGGCACTGTTGAACATCATGCTGAGCTACAAAAGCTAAATAAAACACCGTAAAGCTCCCCACCTTCATTTCATTTTTAGAACCCCACACAGGGAGACGACAACTACGTTAATCAGAGACAGACCACTGAGGCTCAGATTTATTTTGTTTAATATTAAATTGTATAGTTGAAGGAGATATCAATTTCTTTTTAAAATGGCACCATCACTACCCTTCTAAACACTGCAGTTTACTAATGATTTTAAAACTGCTTTAAGGGTTTAAAACTGAATCACTACCAATTCATCTCAGCTGAGATTTAGCATGCAGATCTCACAATGGGAATACATTTCTGTTTCAGGTTAAATAAATTCAGTCTGTCTTGTTTTAGAACTAGAAGAACATTTTGTTGACTCAGAGCTCTATTTTTGTTACTTAGAGCTAAAAGAAGTCAGTTCAGCATAAGAAATTCTACAAGGTATTAATTGGAAGTTTGCTGGGAAGAGGTTCATTCTGTATTGTATATAATGCTAAGAACCTGTTTTAACCTTAACAGGCAGTGTTGTTTCCAAATATGCCTTCTCTGATGAATCTGTGCACGCATGCATGCCCAGGGCTACTCTGAAAACTGAGATGAAGAACTGAAAAAGTATTCTGGCCCCTAAGAAACTCCTCCAAGAGATGCTATCGTGAAGGCTAGACACCTTTGATATGAGCTCCAAGGTTTCTCTCTGCTGCTCTTCCTTCAGTATCCACTGACCTGAAACATGCACACAGAGTGATGCGCTGAAGCACCTACAGCAGCAAGTGTGCCTAAGTAAAAATGCCCTCTCATTCTCCTTGATAAGCTAGACTCTGTTAGAAAGTACAAAGAAGTTCTCTTGTGACCCTGTATCTAAGACTGTGTTTATTAAAAGATCTTCCTTTATCTTCCCCTCACTCTCCAACCCAGACTCAAGATTGAATCTATGAGACATTAGTTGAGAAAACAAATGAAAATGACACACACCATATTGAAAAAATCACATCATGATTTTTTATCTCCTGTGAAATACTGTGAAGGGTACTGAACAAAACATTACACTGACAAGTAAAGTCTTTTTATTAGTGGCTATTTCATTAGGCCTTCCTGGCCTTCCCCATCTGAACTCAACATGTATTAACCAATTTTCTAGAACTTCTCTAAGCAAATCTTCCATAATTGACAGACAATTGACTTTTTCTCAAATTGCCTTTTCGGCTCAATTATGTCTTGCATCACATCCACCTGGTATATCTATTTCTTTTTTTTTTTTTTAACCTAGAATTTTACTAATTTGTTAAGTTACTGAAGATGATACATTTTCCCCATGAATCCTGACAGAGCCACCTTAGTCCTCTGTGGTGTTTTTCATTCCTTTTAGTAAATAATCAGTATGACACATTTGACATTTGACATAGAGACACAATCTATTCTTACTGTGTTTGCTAGATTTTATTCTATATACATCTTTCCCCCAACTATACTGCTACTGCTTGTGTTTTGAGAATATGGAAAAGATTCTCAAATTTAAGTGTGGTATACTATATCTGTGTATAGTAACTTCTACATTAAAAAACAAGTTTAGCCAGACTATTACTCAACCATAAAAAAGAATGAAATAATGCCATTTGCAGCAATATGGATGGACCTAGAGATGATCACACTAAGTGAAGTAACGCAGAGAACGACAAATATATGATATCTTACAAAACAGAAACAGATCCATAGACATAGAAAACAAGCTATAGTTACCAAAGGGAAAAGGGGGGCAGATAAATTAGGGGTTCGGGATTAACATAAACACACTATTATATCTAAAATAGATAACCAACAAGGACCTACTGTATAGCACAGGGAACTATACCCAATATTTTGTAATAAACTATAAGGGAAAATGTTATTGAACCCTGACCTCTGGCCACCTCCTAGGGGTAGACAACTGAACTAAGCTGTACCAATTTTTGAATTTGAATGGAGAGACTGAAGCTAGTTGAAGCTGCTACCTTAGTGGCAGTGTCCATGTAGTCCAGTTGCTGAGGCCTCCACAGACTATGGCCCATGGAGACCGCTGCCACCATTATGTCACGAAAGCCGGGGTGGGGGAGAGGTTCGCAGCTGCTTCAAGGCCTGGGCCTGGCCAGTGGGCGGCCCTGGCGAGGGCTCTGGAGCTCTGCAGGACACAGCCCTCAGCCTGTCCCTGGGCCCCCAGCTCACCCAGTGGCCTAAGGCTGCAGGGCCTGGAGGGCCCTGGGGAGAAGGCCTCCAACTGCCTCTCACCGCATTCTGCCCAGAAGACCACAACGAGGCTGACTGAGCGGGACCTCTAACCACGCGAAGGGTCACGTGTTAATGGTCATATATAATACTAATGGCTGTGTGCCCACTCTGCCCGTATTACAAAAATAATCTGAGAATATATATATGCATAACCATATCACTTTACTGTATACCTGAAACTAACGCAACATTGTAAATCAACTATACTTCAAATTTTTTTAAGTTCATTTTTAATATGCTAATAAAACTTTTGGCTCTGTATAATCCAGAAATATTGCTTCAGAAGTATTACCTAGTAAGTAAAGTTTGATACTACAACACTACCTTAATAAATAAAAAGGAAATACACGGTTCCTTCAGCATTTGAATTCAAATATTGGTTTACTTGTACTAAAACATCATTAGAACAAAAACGCGAAGTTGGTAACTCAAATTGAATACAACAACTAACCATACATATTTTGGTTTTAAGTGTGTCTTAATAGCTTTTGGTGACAGTTAAAATTAAATTTTATAAGTAGAGCATGAGTCATTTAGTGAAATTAATGTATTATATAGTTATCATTAGGTAGCAATAGGAGACCATTGTGATGCATCGAACTTCCATTCTATGAACTGGAACTGTGCTGAATCAGTGGGATGCGACTGCTTCGGATGTTTTCCTTCTCCTTTGTACTTTCAAACTCATTTTGGTTTTTATGAAAACATGTTATTGCCTAAAGACCAGGACAATTATTCCTTTATCAAACTGTGAGTGCTAACGTCTATATTTCAATTTTTAATGCTGAGAAATTATAGAGAATGTTTCTCATCAAATTTAAGCACCAGCAGACAATAAATAAAAGTTAATGCTGTAATTCTTTCAAAGACAAAGAATCACTAGGAAAAGTGGCAAAGATAGGTTAAGAGAAAGGAAAAATAAAACTAAAACTCAATCAGCATGCTAATGTCTATGTATGTGTTATGACCTGCATATTCCCTATGGGTTTTATGTCTCCAATGCTAAGTAAATTAAAAGAAATGGGAAAGATAATTTTCCTAAATTTCCAATACCTCTTTATTTTATCTGAATACTTCATAGATATAATTAAAATAATTTTCAGTTGTCATCAAAGTGGCATCCTAGAGTGACAACTGTAATATAATTTAACTATCATTATGATTAAACTATTACATTAGTTCAAGTTTTTTTTTTTTCCGAAAACAAGTTTTATTTGGGAAGAGTTTCTTATTGTTAAAGCTGCAAGCAAGTTACCTTCACAAGTATAGTTCTACAGACCTAGTAGTTTCAGAGATCCCAGTGTTCAAAGGTACACCTCAAAATTAATAACAAAAACACACCCACGGCGAAAGGGGAGAGCTGTTAGACTGGTTTGGAATGTACAGCCATGGATTTCAGCTGGGCTATTATAATTGCCTTCTAATTCAGCTTTCTGGATTTATAATCTTCCATTACAATCTACTTAGCAGCAATCTTTATAAAATAAAAATCTAATGATACCAGCACCTCAGACCCTCTAAAGGTCCCCCCAGCACCTTCTACAAAGAGAAACATTTATGATGTGGCACATCTTATTTAATGTAATTATGACATGTCACATGCTGTCATTTGTCTATGCTTTTATCCATGCAATCAACTTTCCTTAGACAGTTTCTAACCCCTTTCTACTTCCTTCTCACCAGTATTCATACTTCATGAATCAGCTTCAACATTGCCCCCTTCCTCTGTTTTCAGAACATGCCCCTCTTACAGATTTAATCACCTTCTTTGCTTGGTGTAACAGAAACTGTCAGTGCCCCATGCATGTCCCTCAGAGCATGTATAGTTTCTGGCCAACTTCCAACTGCTAGTAACTGCAGTCTCACTGAAAGCCCTTATATCAGAATTGCAGAGAGCTGGATGCTTGCTTGGAGGTAGGAAGTGCTGAAAATGTGCCCTCAGCCACAGCATCGCTGACCAAGAACTCTCAGGTGTTAGTGTGTGAATTTACCAGTTCCATCACTTTTCAGGATCATTAATTCTGGGGAATGTATTTTGTGTCACTTCCCAGAATTTGCCCTTCAGATTAAGCTCCACTTCTCTTAAGGACAGCTGGTTAACTGCAATCCCTTTATTGTCTGCCTTCTCTTCTCTGCATCACTTCCTCACTTCCCTATTAGTATTACTTTAACTTCCCAGAAAAACTATTTATACCTGACTCTTTTGTCGCCAGGTTTTTTCTTGTAGAATCTACAGTAAAACTTTTGATACCAGAGGTACTGTGTGGTTCTGGAGTTGAATGTCTTGCTGGCCACATGGCATCAAGACCACTTGGCATGTTGTAACAGAATAATTACAAGACTCTCTCTTGTGGTGAATTGGGATGCTAAAAAGGTATAAGGGGATGTATATTTTATCAATTTCTCCAGGATTTGAGAAAGATAGTGACAATGATAATGACAATGACTATAGAGTTAACAGTTGTTGCAAGTATTGTCAGTGCTCTCAGGAAAAAAACTGATGAGCTCAAGCTCAAGTCAGAGGGGTCTCGCTGACAGCATTTAAAGAAACCCTCCTCTTTTAAAGCCAGAGAGAGGATTGAATTGAAAAACAGACCCTTTGTTTGATTGTAATAGTAGTTAAATTGTAGAGAAGATTTACTGCAAAGCACCGGCAAACCTCTTATTTAAAATTCCAGGCCTTAACAGGAAAGATGTAGGACCCTGAAACCTGGACTTGAGGTACCAGGTTGACTCACTCTTGCTGGAGGATTCTTTCCTTGCCTGGAGGCCACATAGATGCATCATCTGAGGTCAACACTTCAAGATATATGTACATTCCTCAAAAATTTCCCTCATCTTATGGTTTCTAGACCACTATGTTCAAGACCAGGCATGGCCTAATTGAAAAAAGTATTGTCTCTGATTTAAGAAAAATGGGATTATTCATGAAAAGAGTAACAGAAACTGGCTAATATTTCCAGTTAGGAATTAAGAGAGCATGCCTAGAAATGAATGTTGAGTATGTTGGACAGGGATGCAACTGAAATATAAGGTACACAGGAGATGCTAAAGATATGTTTACACAAGCAAATGACATTACACCTAAGCATTTGTGTCTTGAGGTATGTGTTTCCAAATTTATGCTTAATGGTATAGATAATTACATACTTCTCTAAAAATATTTTATTGTAATTCCAGAAAGTAAAAATATATATTAAATAAGAAAATAATGCTCTCAAATGAATCAGTGTTTAAATTATACAATGGTCATAAAATATAAATCAACGAACTTAACTTAAATCCATATGGACACAATATGATTTATAAAAAAAAAAAATCTTGAAGGTTATCCAGCACAGTGATCAACAATGAATGCACTTTATTACCATCTTGTCTTATACCCAAGTGATTTTGCTTATTGCTTTCAGATAATTCTGATGCTCTATCATTTAACACATGGCATTAGCTAAATCTCTTTTCAAATTAAAAGGTAAGAAAATTACTCACTTTTAAAAAATACATTTAAGATACACATAAATACTCCACTTACCCATATTCGACCCACAAACGCATTGGCTTCTTCTTCCACCACTGATAGATTTCTGAGCAGATAGGGATCAAACACTGGATCATTGTCATTGACATCTGTCACCACCACATTTACCGTGGCAGTTGAGGTCTTAAAGAAAAAAAAAATAGGGGGGGGATTAGATGTGAGAGGAGTTATTTTTATTTCGATGTCAGTTAATTAGTCATACTGGCATTTGTCTATCTGAAAGTCATCTCATTACTATTCCTATTCCTTAGCTTTCCAAAAAAGACAAGAAAAAAAAAGAGGAATCTCGCAATTTTCAAACACCTCAAAAAACAGATGGAAAAAACAAATGATATTAAAGGGCAAACATCTTCTTGAAAATGTCAAATATTTCCTGGAGGCTTACTTTTAGAAAGTGTTTTACCTTTATCTTGTTCACATTTTGTGGGTGGTAGGTTTTTGTTTATAGACACTTGTACCCCTTTTTCTCTGAAATGTAACATTTCTGCAGTTTTTACCACTTATATGTTGTACTGTTTAAAAATATAACTAGCACACTATAAAATAGCGTGGTATGTCAAATGGGTATTTTCAGGTAAGCAAATACTACCAGAAAATAATATATTAGTAATTTTCTAGGTTCACATCTAAACCAAGAGTTTGAGGACCATACACCACTAATCATAAAACACACACACACACACACACACACACACACACACACACACACACACACACACACACACACACAACCTTTTGGTTATACAGCTTAAGGAAATGGTAAGTGGGTAATCCTACCAGTAGTACGTGCTACCTGGTTAAAAGGGAAAATCCCTAGCCTGCTGCAACTCGAGAACATAATGTAGGTCAATGACTTTTGCATAATCAAGGAACGTCTTCATACATGACTCAAGCTGGAAAATGCTCTGTCTAATCAAAGCCTGAGTACAGCACATGCCTTCCACCCAGCTCTGTCACAGTGAGGGGCAGATCACAGAAGGTTGAGAGAAAATTAGAGAACAAAAGTATTCTTGGCTGGAAAATGAAAAATCCATTATGCTATGATATTAAATATTTAATAACATGCAAATAAAAAGTAGGAGGAAAAGCAGGATGGTACCGTCATGGGAGAATTACTTAACTTTCTTTTTAAAAAAGACAAACAGGATTTGTCCTAATCTGTAAGTGACATGGGGTGAGAGGCTAAAAAGCTGAGCATAAAGAAGTGACTTAGAGGAAGTGAACCTGAAGAAATTTTGCAGCGTTCATGGGCCCGAGGGGTCAAAAACTGGACTTCCTAGCTACTAAGGAGGAGAAGTCCTGGTAAACACCCCATCCTTTCTGTTGCAAAATCAAGGAACATCTTCATACGTGACACAAGCTGGAAACTGCTCTGTCTAATCAAAGACTGAATATAGCACATGCTTTCTTGGGATCACTGAAGTTCTATACTCTATGAGTAATGCTGCATAAGGTCTAGACCAGGCCTTACTCAGATTAAAACTCAATAGTCAAGGGCTTCCCTGGTGGCGCAGTGGTTGAGAGTCCGACTGCCAATGCAGGGGACATGGGTTCGTCCCCTGGTCTGGGAAGATCCCATATACCGCAGAGTGGCTAGGCCCGTGAGCCATGGCCGCTAAGCCTGCGTGTCCAGAGCCTGTGCTCCGCAACGGGAGAGGCCACAACAGTGAGAGGCCCGCGTACCACAAAAGAAAAAAGAAAAAAAAAACCCTCAATAGTCAAATTTTGGTTGGATTAAGGTGATCTGTCCTTATTTTAACAGACATATATTAAATCTTCTTTTGAGCAATATAATTTTATTCCAAGCCTTTATAATTTTTCATATATAATGTCTAGTGGTCATTAAAAATATTACCAGGCACAGCAGAGAATTCTTGGGTATTGATAATGGCTTATTTCTTTATTTGTGTACTAGCTACATTGATGGGCTTATTTTGTGAAAATTTATACAGCTATTCAGTATGATTTGTATATATTTCTGTATTTAAAACTCCCAATAAAATTTTATTTAAAGAAATGTCAAAGACAAGCAGAACAGTGTTGTTTAGTCAAAGCCGGGAAACAACCTAAATGCCCACCAATAGTAGATGTTTATATAATAGATTGTGTTTTTTGCACATAATGGAATAACATGTGATACTAAGAATGTACAGACTACATTCACCTCAATGAATTTCATGAATGTAAGGCTGAGTGTACGAAGTCAGACACAACACAGTACACACTACATGATTCCAAATATATAACTTTCAAAGATTGGCAGAAATACTCCATTGTGATAGAAGTCAGGATAGGGATGACTTTTGTGAAGAAGGTAGAGTAGAAACTGGCATGATTGTAAGGCTGGGCTTCTGGAGTGCTAATTAATTTCTGTTTCTTGTTCTGAATAGTGATCATACAAGTATTTTCACTATGTGAAAATTCATTAAGCTGCACAGTTATGGTTTGTGCACTCTTCTGTGTGCATCTCTCCATGAAATCATTTAGTTTAAAGAATGCATGCACATCAACATACGCTTGTGTGTAGATATATATGGATATGTATAAATTTAAATGTCATCTGATTAGATGAAGTACAAGTCATGTTATTTTCTCCTTTTAACTTTTATATATTTTCCAAATTTTCTCTAAGAGAGCTACATTGCTTTAATAACAAAAATCAGTTTAACAAATGTTATTTCTTTAAAAGTTGTGTTAGAGTTAAAGCTAGTAAAAAGATTTAAAGCTAGTAAAAAGATGTGCCTTTATAGTAGCAGTAGTTCCCAATTTGCCTGAGGGTGAAGGAGACATTAAAATGGACAGCTGGGAGCCAAAATCTAAGAGTAGCCATGCTAGAGTTTGCTGACCTTCCTTCTAAATGCTTGCATAAAGTACCAGCCTATCTGTATTTCCCTTACTGGTGTCCATCCTATTCTTTAAAATTCCCATTCTTGACACTATGGAATGGGATGATTTCAGCCTATACTGGGTCCTCAAAGGCTGTGGTCTGTAACTGGGTGGTATAGATGAGAACTGGATCACTAGGTGAACTAAGAAGTAAATAACAAATCCACCATTCCTGTGCTAATAGGGGCTGAAATTTATAGACCATATAGATGTATTTATCCATATCTTAGAGATAGTATATGAAATAAAGAATATCCATTTCTCTGGCAGAAATGTAAAGTAATAAACACACAGAGAATAACTTCCAGCTTATATATTTCTTGTAAAGTGGTCTGAAGATCACCTGCATCAGAATCACTTGGATTATCATTAAAAATGCAGATTTCTGGGCTACACATTAGAACTATTGACTCTATTCTGCAATATTCAAATTATATCTTTGCAATTTGTTTCACATAAATTGCTGGTAATCCTTTTATTTAAGAAAAGTCCATCCACCTGTGTTCTTATTAAATACCTTTCTTAAAACCTGTGATTATTAAGGCTAAACGGTTAATTTTACTATAATTCTACAAAGGACATAAGTTTAAATATTTAGATAAGAAAAGTGCTATCAAAATATGAGACTATTATTATTTTGTAATTACTTTCTTCTCCAACACCCCACTGTATGTGCACATGTATAAGTCGATCCCTAAAATTATATAAATGATGAAACTAACTGAAGAAGCTTTTGTTTGAAATCTAAATGTTTCTTTCCCTAGTGACATTCTCAGTACAAACTTTTGAAAATGAAACAAATTTGCTTAAAAGGATCATAATTTTAAAGCTGAATGAGACCGTATTCATTCTTAAAGAAAGAAAAATTGAGGGAACTAGAAATGCTAAGTGACCTGGCCAAGGAGAATTGAAATTAACAAGTAAATAACTGAAAGAAAAAAGAAAAAAAAAAGCTCTAGAAAGAACTAAGCCACTAATGTTAGCCCAGAACTTATTTTCAGTTTTTTATGTGGCCAAAGCCATAATTAGTAGACTGAAACTATGCCAGACAGCTTAATATGCTATTTCTTTCCCATCTTTACTGTTCTCTAAGAAATCTTACGTTTAAGGCCAGAGGTAAAAGGTGCTAGCTAATAATACTTCCATTAATCTCTGATTCATCATGTGACCTATCTCAAATGGTTGACCTAAAACCTCCTTATTAATTTTACTTCACTCTAATTATACCCCTTACTCCATGCTTAGTAATTCCCTCTTTTCCTTAGAATTTTCCCCCTCAGTTATTTCCTAGCCAAATTACACATTAAACTTTCATCATAAGTCAAGTTCTCCATTATTTTCTTCTTGAGATTCTCACTGACTTCTTTACATATATCTTATACAGGCACACTATATTAATTAAGGGGATTGCATATGTAAAAAGTAATCTTAGATTTTATTTTTATTGACTTGCCTAATCTCTAAGTGCCTTCTCTTGGCCTCACTATTTACTAAAACTGCTTTGTATATTTTATTTTCCACATATAGCTGTTTACCTAATGTTTGAAAAGTGGCAAATAGCTTATTATGGGCAGATTGTTTACCAAATTTAAGTAATTATCCTTATCTATTTTTCTAATTTTTAATTAAGATGATAAAACTGTCTAGTATCAATTTTGTATGGTAAATTTTCTACAGCAATCCTCCTCAAAAAGCGTGAGGAGAGCATTATATACCCCCATCCAGTCTATTTTTTGATCAAAGAAGTCATTTCAAGTAAACTGGAGATATATTGCTATTTGAATTGGGTGAGTCTTCTAGACACTTATACTGAATTTGAAATTATTTCTAGAGAAAAGTGCTTAGTTGGCCCATATGCGCTAGACTAAAGACAAAAGCTACTTTGTGGCATAGAAATGGTGAAAAAAACAGTCTAATGAAGCACTGCTAATGAATGCATTGTTACAGTGCTTAAAAATCAGAATAGTGGTAGTTGTGGATGGGTAGATTGAAGAATACAATCAAATGATTTTAAAACACACCTACATAACTAAACAATTTATTTTTAATACTAATTTTTAGGTACAGAGGAAATAAAATTTATCTTCTCTAGAATTATGGGCCCTTTTAAACCATTTCAATCATCAAGGATTAGTCAAGATTCCGAGCGCCGCTTACAAATAACCTGTAGAATCAGTCAACTTGGTTTCCTAAGTGATTCAAGGTATTTATGCACAAATTCCCTTCCCTCCACTGTCCCCCACCCTCAAAAAAGTGACTTTAAAGGAAATAGATTCCAACATAGTAAAACTGCCAGAACTGCCAGTGCTGTGCTGGTGCTGGACACAATGAAATACTTCTTAGACTAAGTTAGATTTCATTTTCCCCATAAATTACGTAAGAGAGCAAATTCCACGTATCTATTCTGTCAAGTCAAAGTTGTAGCTCCAAAACAAATTCAGAATATAGGTTCATTGATTAAAAGAGCCCATTGGAGGGCTTCCCTGGTGGCGCAGTGGTTGAGAGCCCGCCTGCCGATGCAGGGGACAGGGGTTCGTGCCCCGGTCCGGGAAGATCCCACATGCCGCGGAGCGGCTAGGCCCGTGAGCCATGGCCGCTGAGCCTGCGCATCCGGAGCCTGTGCTCCGCAATGGGAGAGGCCACAACAGTGAGAGGCCCGGGTACTGCAAAAGAGCCCATTGGAGAAAAAAGCACTTTGAGTAATTTTAAGTAGTTGCTCCAAATGAAAAAGAGATTAATTCATGAATTCATGACTGTAATAAATTGTTTTAGAGTGTAAACTACAAGGTTCTCTCAGTTTCTTTAGGACTATTTTTAAAACCCTTTCCCAAAGAGAGTACTCACCCCATCTGGCCTGCCATCATTAGCAGTGACGATCAGAATGTAGCGATCAGTGCTTTCCCTGTCCAGTGCTTTCCCTAAGGTTAGAATCCCAGTACTAGTGACAGAGAAAACAAACAAACAAATGAGACAGAAAAAGATATTATGTCACAGGGAGTCTTTCTACTATTGTGAACTACTTTTGATAGTTTTTCTTTTTTTTTTTCCTTTCAGCAAACATAGCTTGAGTATTTAAGATGAACGATTCTAGGATTCATGCTGAAAATTGAAAAAGGCTTTTAAGGCTGTTGAGCCTCTTAGCAATAATGAAAAATTGCCAAACTGAATGAGATAAGTGAGTTGATTCTGTAGCTTCCAAGGAAAAAAAAACAAAACAAACTATGCTCAATTCATTACAGGAAGAAAGATATCTATCTTGTTTGTGATGATTTCAAAGGTAAAAGAGTCCATTAATCTTTAGCAGTTTCATAATGCTTTGAGTAAAAAAGTGATTTCTTTAATCTATATCACCACTCCCATTCATTGTCACATATGTGACCACTACGGAAATGAAAACATCTAAATTTCATCTTTGATTAAACTATAGAGACTAAAATTTTTCTTCTTTCCAAATTTCAAAATAACTGAGTCTTACTGTAGAAAATTAGAAAATATACAGTGGAATATTAAAACTTTCATAGATATTATGGGTTTTTTAATATTTCTTTGTATTCTCTATTATAACCATATTTAAATACATTATAATTGCTTTCAAAAGAGCACTCAGGCTGCATATTTTACATTATTTTCAAGATAATATAATTTTATGAACATTCGTTCTCTCATTTTACAATTTATAAAAACAACTCTTTTGTGGATACACTAACAATTTTACCATCTTGTTATTCTCTTGAAATTTAGATATTTCTTAAGTATTATGTATAATGGGAGATGAACAGCCTTTGGGAAAATTCTCATACTTAGAATACTTTTAATACTAATTCTTAACCTTTTCACTGTTTAGAATACATACTTTCAGATATTTAAGCTTTTATTCTCCCATGTAACTTGTTTTATAACACTTTGGTCGCTTATTATGTTCTCTAAAACAAGTTGTACATTTATGTCTTAGATATTACAATCTGATGTTGTACATGGCATTTTAATTAAGGTCTAACAAGTATCTACTGTGAAGGAGAGGTTACATTAATTTAACAAAACATTAAAATATTTATCAAGTATAAAAGCATAATTTGTTTCTGATAGATAAAAGTCTTTCATTTTAATGCAAGTGCTTTTGTTGTTATAGTGGAATTTAAGCAATCCGCACCACATATGGTAGTTGAGTACAGAGAGTCAATGCCAAGGAATCAAAATCAGAGTCACAGTTACTCTGTTTTATTTTATTGTTGTTATTGATACGGACTAAAAAAAAAGTTCTAAACATATGGTATGACTATGAAAAACTGACTTTGCTCCTTGTACATTTTAAAATGTTTTGTCCAAATAGCTGAAAACCAATTCCCAGAGTAGTTTGTAACAAACAAATTTGGATCAACTTCCCATACTGCAGATGGTTCAGATAACCCCATTCTAAAATGACATTCAAAGAGAAAAGTAAATCATTGATTGCTTCTGAGACTTATTCACAAGTAACTTAAGAAATCTGAAAATCTATCCATAGTAAAATGAAAGAAAGAAGAAAATTCAGTTATTGTTTTCCATTTTTCTCCTCAGTTTAAGCTTCGACTCTATATTATGCCTTGTATATTAAATTAGAAAATCACTAGAAATTTATATTGTATTAGAATTTAGAGCCATATTATACCTAAATAGCTTATTTTTCATAGCCTGGTAATTATTATGGAAATAGTTCTTTGCTTAAGATGACATGTGCCTTGTAAGATGATGTGTGCCAATGTCGTAGACAGACAGGATATTTGGGAAATAGAAAAAGAGAGAAAAAATAGGTGCTGTCTTTTGGTATTCATAGCTGAAAGATTAGCTTATGAGTAGTACACACAAGCATCCTTCCACAAAATTCCAGAAATAACTGGAAAGGAGGACTCTTGCTACCAGTTGAATGGAAGCTATAGAGCAGTATACATTAGGCTGCATTTAGAAATGCAGTAAATCTTATCAGTCCATATACTAAAAATACATAAGAATGACTCCTGATAAAACATCAATAATAGTGCTACTTAAATTTTACATAATTGAAAATATATTGCACAGGAGTGATGTCAATGAAAATGGTGACGTAGACAGCTTGAAGAGGTGGTCTCTCCACAGAAGCATCGACAAAAGAAGTAGGAAGAATCAGAAACAACTTTGATAGGACAATGGAAAACAGTCAAAGGTTGACAGCACCCAAATGAAGGTAGAATTAAGAAAAAGGCAACTTAAAAATTGTAGTAAAGATTTGTTCCATTTTTACTTGTCCTTGTCCCAGCCCTTTCTGGCTTAGAGTAGTCTTAAAGATGGTGGTCAACATTCTCAGTGTGCTACTCTGGTCCTTGTTTCTGGAGGCAGCGAAACTATCCTTATTCACAAAGAATTGTGTTTATCTATTCCAACTGGTCTGGAGGCTGCCTGAAGGAATAATACATGGTTTTTGTCTTGTTTTGCCTAACTCAGAATTCACTCAAGGTGGAAAAGCAGTGGGTATTCCTGGAAAACAGTGTAAGTCAGGGAGCAACCTGCAGCCATCTGAAGCAATAGTTTATGTTTGAGGCATTCAGAGGAACACCAAAAGCCTGGCAGGAAAAACTGGGTAGAGAGTTTCTTGGAAAATTAGGGCATTCAAAAGTGCCCATGTATACTGGTGAATAGAATTGAGAGTCCAGAAATGAATCCATACGTCTGTGGCCAGTTGATTTTCAGCAAGAATGCCAAGATCATTCAATAGGGAAAGAGTAATCTCTTCAACGAACAGTGCTGGGGCAATTGGAGATCTACATGCAAAAGAACGTAATTGGATTATCTCATACCATATACAAAATTTAACTCAAAATGGATCAAAAATCTATATGTAAGTACTGAAACCATAAAACTCTTAGACAAAAGCATAGGGATAAATCTTTATGATTTGGGGTTTGATAATGTATTCTTAAATATGATAACAACAGCATGAACAGCACAAAGAAAAATAGGGCTTCCCTGGTGGCGCAGTGGTTAGGAATCTGCCTAACAATGCAGGGGACACGTGCTCCAGCCCTGGTCCAGGAAGATCCCACATGCCGCGGAGAAACTAAGCCCATGTGCTACAACTACTGAGCCTGCACTCTAGAGCCTGTGAGCCACAACTACTGAAGCCCGCGTGCCACAACTACTATAGCCCGTGCGCCTAGAGCCCATGCTCCACAACAAGAGAAGCCACCGCAATGAGAAGCCTGCACACTGCAACAAAGAGTAGCCCCCCGCTCGCCACAACTAGAGAAAGCCCGTGCACAGCAACAAAGACCCAACACAGCCAAAAATAAATAAAATAAATTTAAAAAAAGTAAATAAATAAACAGAATAGCAAATGTATTTAAAAAAATAGATATATTGATCTTCCTCAAATTAAAATTTTTTTGTGCATCAAAGTACAGTATCAAGAAAGTAAAAAAAAACCTACAAAATGGGAGAAAATATTTGCAAATCATATATCTAAATAAGGGTCTGGTTCTCCAAATATATAAAGGACTCCATACAACTCAACAGCAAAAAGGACAAACAACCCAATAAAAAATTGGCAAAGAATAGATACTTCTCCAAAGAAAATATACAAATGGCAAATTAGCACATGAAAACATGCTCAACATCATTAGTCATCAGGGGAATACAAATCAAAGCTACAATGAAATAGTACTTCATACTCACTAGAATAATTAACAAAACAGATGGGAAAATAATGTGTTGATGAAAACACGGAGGTATTGAAACACTTGTACATTGCTGGTGGGAATGTAAAACGGTTCAATCACTATGGAAAACAGTTTGGCAGTTCCTCAAAAAGTAAATGATTACAATGTGACCCAGCAATTCCAATTCTGGGTATACATTCAAAAGAATTGAAAACAGGTGCTTAAATACATGTATATTTGTGTGTGCTTAAATACATGTATCTATGTGTGTCTGTATGTGTGTGGATATTAGCAGTATCCACAATGACCAAAACAGAAAAACAGCCCAAATTTCCATCAATGTATGAATGGATAAACAAACTGCTGTGTACACATGTAACAGAACATTATGCAGTTATAAAAAGGAAAGAAGTACTGAGATATGCTTCAACATGGAAGAACTCTGAAACATTAGGCTAAGTGAAAAAAGCCAGACACAAAAGGTCACATACTGTGTCATTCTATTTATAGGAAATATCCAAAATAAATAAATCCATAGAGGCAGAACACAACTTGGTGGTTGTCAGTGGTGGAGGGGAAGGGCAAGTAGGGAGTAACTGCTTAACCGAGTTGTGTTTCCTTTTGGAATGATGACGATGTTCCTGAACTAGATAGAATTGATAGTCATACAACATTGTGAGTCTACTAAATGCCACTGAATTGTTGACTTTAAAATGGTTAATTTTATGCTATGTGAATTTAACCTCAATTATATTAATTATATTGCACAGAATTCCCTCACCAAACACTAAGGCTATATTCCTGAAATGTATTGTGATTGACAAAATCAAGGTCTTTTATACAATGAGTTGGTTTGCCAAACCATAAAAATGGTGTTCAAAAGTTGTTTAAACAATTTGGATAAAAAGTAGTGGAGGGTATCTACTTCCAAACAAACCAACCTTCTATTTAAGTGTTCATTTTCCCAAATTGCATCATTTATTAGGAAATATTGCAGCAGCATAATTATGCACTGAAAGAGATTATCTCACAGGTTTCATGCTTTGTATTCTTCCATTAATCTTTTTCAATACCTTCTACTGATTGTGATTAACATCATTTATACTTACAAGTGTCTGAGTCTTTGGCAGATTTATCATGCTGATTTGGGCATCATTTTTCAGGCCTTAAAATGATATTTAGAGAGGGTAAAATATACCTCAAAATGTATGATTGCTTCTAGTTTGATATGGCATTCCATGTTGAACAGTAATTAGTGATTAACAAACACAGACCAATAGAAAGAGTTAGATATTGGTAGACATTTAGGTAAGTTGATGGAGGCATGAACCAGCTGTGTGAGAAGGGTGATCTGAGCATATATTTTGAGAGTAGAGCTTACAGAAAAATATGCATATCATCTTTCTTACATGTTAATCTTCAGTGTAGCTCAAACTGATATGAAAAACATAAGCTTTAAATTTAGTGTCAAAATTAATTTAGTCACATAGAGAGAAATAAAAATGCCAGTGAAGATATAAAATTTTCAAATAAAGTTCTAACAAGGGGCAGAAATAACTCTGAGGTTCTTTTGTTTAGCACTTAGCCTTTAAGTGTTACATCACATGCCTTATGCTACAATGATGACATCAATAAGAATTCCTCAATTTCCTGCAATAAATAACAAATATTTTGCCATAATACTTGCAGAGGAAGTTTCCTTACATCTTGCTTAAATATTTACTTATAAATGAATGTTTGCTGAATAAATATTTGCTGAATCATATGCAACTATTAGCACAGACATAAAAAGTTATTAAAATAATGCATTACACTACAGAACCATAAAGATCTGGCCGTTTAATACATAACATTAACTGATTTACATAATGAATGATTGTGATCTTTAAGGAACAAGCATTTTTCTTTAAAGAATAAGTTTCTTTCCTGGCCATATGACTAATCCAATTCATTAAAATGTCATACAGTGTGACAGAAAGAGAAAAACAAATACCGTATGCTAACACATATATATGGAATCAAAAAAAATAAAGGGTCTGATGAACCTAGGGGCAGGACAGGAATAAAGACACAGACATAAAGAATAGACTTGCGGATGTGGGGAGGGGGAAGGGTAAGCTGGGACGAAGTGAGAGAGTAGCATTGACATATATACACTACCAAATGTAAAATAGATAGCTAGTGGGAAGCAGTTGCATAGCACAGGGAGATCAGCTAGGTGTTTTGTGACCACCTAAAGGGGTGGAATAGGGAGGGTGGGAAGGAGACCCAAGAGGGAGTTGATATGGGGATATATATACACATATAGCTGATTCACTTTGCTATACAGCAGAAACTAACACAACATTGTAAAGAAATTATACTCCAATAAAGATGTTAAAAAAAAATAAAGCTATGACACTGAAAAAAAATGCATATAACAATTCAACACTTGGTAAATCCACACTAGCACTGAAATGAATATTCATTACAACTAATATTTTTTAAAGAATTATAAAAATGTTTTGGTATATTTGTATTTCAATGGAAAAAAAGGTAAGGTAATGAATGGTATTGTAATGATTATTGTTAAAATTGGCATTATAGCATAAAATAATATTTAATGTAAACAATAAGCAAGTACTTTTTTTGTTGTTTTAAGAAGAAAAATGTAACCAAAATCACTATTTATATGAACTGAAGCATCTGATAAGACAGAACATGATTTCTTTTCTATTATTTTTTGAGAGAGCATCTGAATTATTCAAATCCTTAAAACTTACATAGAAGTGGTGATGCAAATTTGCACAAGTATCTCAGAAGTTTCAAAGAGGGAAGGGATTAAAATATCAGTATTTCCCCCATTTCAAATGTGTTGAAATATATTGCTAAGGGTCTAGCCTAGCCTATAATTATCAATGGGAACAACAGCAATGAAGTGGCTGAAATAAAATTACCATAAGATAAAAGGCAATGAGCGCAGTGTACTGGACCCTGTATGATCATCAACAGAGACCATACAATCATCACAGAGTCCTGCCCTACTCTAGCTGTCTACTCTAGGAAGCTGTCTACTCTAGGAAGTCCTGCCCTACTCTAGCTGTCTACTCTAGGAAGAAGTTTGCATTTAAGGATATTTCTGTCTGTTTAGGTCAATTCAGACAAAGAGGATGCTGCATTGACATCTTTCACACTTTAAAGAACCTCTGTAACCAACTAGGTGTGTCTGTTCGGTTTCAAAAGCATAAATTAGAGAGTAGTAGACAAACACTTGCTAGGGTAGCAGCACGAGTGAGAATGTCTTTGATAAAACTGGTAGCTCATTAGATTTCACAACCAGCAGTTTTAAAATCCTTCAGCATCAAGAGAAAAACAGATAAACACAGGAATGGAAATCTTTAACAGAGAAAGTAAGACCAGGGCAGTTGAAAACTTCACTGTTTTCTTATTTTTATCAGTTTATTAACATATAATTCACATATCATTGAATTCACCCATTTAAAGTGTACAATTCAATAAATTTTAGCATATTTTCAGAGTAGTTCAACCATCACCACAATCAATTTTAGAATATTTTCACCACTGTACCCATTAGCAGTCATTCCCTATTCTCTGTCAGCCCCCAGCCTCAGGCAACCAGTAGTCTACTTTCTGTCTCTATAGATTGGCCTATTCTGGACATTTAATACAAATGGGATCAAACCAAATGTGTTCTTTTGTGAATGATTTCTTTCATTTAGTATGTTTTCAAGGTTCATGCATGTTTCAGTACTTATTCTCCTTTATTGCTGAATAATACTCCACTGTATGGATACACATTTTGTTAATTCATTTCATCTGTAGACAGACATTTGGGTTGTTTTCCACATTTTGCCATTGTAAATAATTCTGTTATAAACATTTCTGTGCAACTTTTTACGTGAACATAACATTTTCATTTCTCTTGAATAGACACGAGTGGAACTGCTGAGTTATATGGTAACTCTATGTTTAACATTTAGAGGAAATGAGAAATAGTTTTCCAGAGTGTACATTTTACATTCCCACCAGAAATATATGAGAATTCTGATATTTCCACATCTTTACCCATGTATGCTATTTCCTTTGTTTTTCATTATAGCTATTATAAGAGGATGTGAAGTGGTTATTTCATGATTGTAATTTGATTTCCCTAATGACTAGTGATTATGAGCATATTTCCACATGCTTATTGGCCATTCATATATCTTCGAAGAAATGTCTATTTAAATTTTTGTTCATTTTTACTTAGATTATTTATCTGCTTATTTTTGAGATATACTAGTTCTTTACATATCCTTCATATATTTAAAATATTTTCTTTCAGTCTGTGGGGTTGTCTTTCACTTTCTTGATGGTGCCATTTGAATCACATTTTTTCAAATTTTGATGAGGTGCAACTCATTAGTCTTTTTCTTAATCACTTTTGCTTTTTGTATCATATCTAAGAAATCATTGCCTAACCCAAATCATGATTTACATCTGTATTTTCTTCTTCATTATATAGTTTAATCTCTTATATTTAGGTCTGTGGTTCACTTTGAGTTAATTTTTACAGACGGTGTGAGGTAAAGACCCAACTTCATTCCTTTGCATGCTGTCTCAGCTTCATTTATTGAAAAGATTATTCTTTCCTAATTAGATTGTCTTGGCCATTTTTTTTTTTTTTTGGAAATCAATGGACCATAAATATTAGGGGTTATTTTTGGATTCTTAAGTTTATCCTAGTAATCCAGACATCTATTCTTATACCAGTACCACACAGTCCTGATTACTGTAAAGTGTCCCTTTTACAAAGTTTTCTTTCTTTAAGAATGATTGTAAATTATAATTACTTATGATTAGTATGTACCTACGGGGGAAAATTCAAAATAGTAAATCTCTCCATTTTTTAAATGGAAGTTTATTCATCTGTGAAATCTAAAAATCTGGGAAATATTGTATCCAGGCACACAAACTCATGGCTGTACCACCCTCGTCAATGCAAAGTTGCACGTGTTTTTTTCTTACAAGATCAAGTGACCACACAGGGTTCTCTTGATTTGGCATTGTGTACCACATGTTCCTGAGACTGAAGCAGAGCCTGGCTAATTTGTCAAATTTTTCACTTTATACTCATGGGCTACATTTAGATTTCCATCCTTTTAGGGAGTAAAACCACTCAGGACCACACAGAAAACATCAGAGAGATAGCAAGAACATCTCTTTGACAGCCAGCCACACGTAAAAACAGAGCGGCTACTTTGCTGTTGAAGAGAAACAAAGCTAACGCCAATGCCTTCTTTAATGCCTGCTGTCAGTTTCCTCAGTAGTTAAGACTGACATTATCTCTGATATGTTCAGAGAGGTGAGCAGAATGACATGGACATAGACCTCAAAGGGGCTTAGAATGGGCATGAAATATTTTTATCTTAGCTTTTTTAGAGTATACCTATATTACTCAAAAATTGAAGGATGGACTTTGGTGGCACCTTAAATGTATCTGAATTACACTTTTTCTTACAAAATTCCCTTTGAACAATTTAGTGCCAAGTTACTCTTTGTAGAAATATCCTTGTTATTATGCGTAGCTGACAATTTTAAAGGGATCTAATTAATCCCAGGTTATACCTGCAAATGAACTGTTTCCACCTCAGTGGATTTTACCTAGTAAAATTTTTTAAAATAAATAAACAGTGTCCTGGGTATGATTTCTGGATTCAGAATTATCCCCCGCAGCTCTCATTAACACTCATAGAAAAGAAAAGTAAAATAAAACTATAAACAGCTGAAAGTCTCTGATTAGAAGTCTGTCCTCTTGCTACCAGTACACTGTTTAACATTTTAAAAAGAAAAATAAATTTAGAAATTATTTTTAACTTACGTTTCTGAAAGATTAAAAACTCGCTGTGGATCTCCTTTCTCAATGGCATATGTTATTGGATCTCCCTCTCGATCAGTTGCCTTCAGAGAGAAAACATACTTTAATTATCAAGTAATTGATATGTCTTCCATTCAGTACAGTATAATATAGAAACTTGAAACTAATAGCACAGAAGATCCATGATACCTTAAAGTATAAAGATGAAAACACGGGCAAATGGCTAGATGTAAAATAAAGAATTTCATATCTGATCCCAGCATTTCTGTCATTTTATGTCATCTGAAAGTTGTAACAATGAATAAGAATAATATCTCCTGAATGTATTCATAATCTTATCTGGTAGAGAAATACAGTAATGATTTTCCTATGGTTTACTTATTTAATTTTATATGAATAATTCAAACAAATATGTTGGAGTCTACATAAATGTTTACAGTGTCAAGAAATTATTTAATGCACTATTTTTTCTTTTCCTGCTCAGAATATATTGTCTGCAAAGCTTTATGGTTAAGAATTCTGAATCTGAAGCCAGAGAGCCTGAATAAAAAACTGGGCTCCATTTACTAATTGTGTGATTGTTTCTTAATTTCTTCATTTGTAAAATGAGAACTATAACAATATAAAAGTTAATAGATGTTGAGAGGTTTAAGTGAAATAATCTATATTAAAACACAGACTAAATCTGGCATATTGTAAGTTTCAGTAAATATTAACCTTTTTTTCCCTTTTTCACTCAAGTCATAGTAGAAAAAATCTACAGCTTCTGACTTTGAGTTCTGAGTTTCTCTTACCCAAAATAAAGATACACACTGTATATTGTGGCACTGGAGTCTGGGATTTTACCATCTAAAATATCCAATAATTTCCTTTTCAATTATCCATTAAGTCCCCTTATGGAAGACTTGGGTGAAGAAAGAAATCTGGATGATATAAAAGGGATGGGCGAGGGATCTGCCTAAGCATGACCCCAGGGGGAGGGGAAATCTTGTTTATTTATAAGTTACTCGGCTGGCAGAGATACCAACCTCTCTGATGGGCAGGCACTGCCCTGAAGTTGGCAGGACCTACAAAAGTGGTGGTTATGTTGGGTCTTTTCAAACACCAGACAATAACCATTCCAGCCATAAGAGGCTGATTATGAAATCCCATGTCCTGACCAACAGGGAGCACCATTTCTGCAGGTAGATTAGATGGCTTTGACATGGATTTCAGAGCCCTGGTCATGGGACAGCCCTATCAACTACCACAGTGGATGGGTGGCCAGAAACCTCTCTTGGACCACATAAACTCCAGAGTCCAGGGACAACTGAGTAATAACGTAATATTTACTAAATGCCAGGTTTTGTGGGAGAAGCTTTGTAGGATTAGTTAAAAGTGTCTCCTCCATAAAACACTTCCTTCACATGGCTTCCGTAACATCCTATTCTCCTGCTTTTAATTCTACCTTATCAGCTACTACCTCTTTTCCTTGGCTGATTTTTCCTCATCTATAAGACATATTTACATAGGATGCTCCAAAGGTTTGTTCTTGGATTTCACTTACTTTGTCAACCTCATCCAGCTGCAGAGCTTTAAAACTCTTTCTATGTTGAAGACTCTCATATCTCTAAACCAGCCCTGTCCTCTGAATTTCAGACCTATATCCAATTGCCTGTTTGATCCCCAATTAGATCAATTATAAACACCCCCAATTTTAAATGTTAAAACTCCCCAATCCTGATCTCTCTCTGCTACTCTCCCACTGCTCAAGAAGACAACAACCTGCTGCTTTCAGTATTCATTATCTCAGTAAATAGCAGAAACTACATCCTTCTACTTGCTTGACCTTAACTGAACATTCTTACTCCCCAGGGTAATCCTCCGTAAATTCCATTGAGTCTATATTTAGAATATCTGCAGTTATCTGGCTGTCTCTGAACTCCAAATACCATCTCCCTCATGGATTATGTAATAACCATCTGACTAGTGCTCCTGCTTTCTCCTTTGCACCTTCACCGCAGCCCTTTTTTTTTTTTTTTTTTTTGCGGTACACGGGCCTCTCACTGCTGTGGCCTCTCCCATTGTGGAGCACAGGCTCCGGACGCACCGGCTCAGCGGCCATGGCTCACGGGCCCAGCCGCTCCGTGGCATGCAGGATCCTCCCGGACTGGGGCACGAACCCGTGTCCCCTGCATCGGCAGGCGGACTCTCAACCACTGCGCCACCAGGGAAGCCCCACAGCCCATTTTTAATTAAGCAAAGTAACCATTTTTCCCAGGCCAAGATTTTGTTTTTTAGTAAGGCTATGGCATTATTACATACACATACACACACACACACACACACACACACACACACACACACACACACACATAGAATAAAATAGTAAAATATAATGAAATAATAAACTACTTATGATAATACCTTTGAAACATTCAAATTAAACCTAAATTTTAAATTTCATTAAATTAATTATAATGTAAGGGCAAGGGCAGAGAGTGAGAAACAAAATAAACACCTACACACAGTCAATGGGATTAATAGTACATGGTTGATATTTTCCCCTTGTTTTTTGTCCTTTTCCAGACAAGTATTAATAAAAAAGATAAAATGGAACTACAAATAATGATACTCGGTTAACTTACTGGAGAAACACAGAATTATGCTGTATCTGGAGACTACATTTTATCACTAAAAAGTTCACACTAAATGTTTTCTGTTGTTTTCCTCTTTCAATCAGTCATTTTAATGTCATATTGTTATAGACATTATCAATTTCTTTGTTTTTGGTATGTGGTTATTGTTGTTTTTGAGAGAAAATTTATTGTCTTGTGTTTTCATAAAAGCCAGAAGAAATATTCTGAAGCAAGATAACTTTGTGTAAACAACTTTAAATCCAGATTAATGTTAAACCTTTCTTCTAATGTATCAGATCTACTCTAATATTTAATATTATTTTTGTGGGATGAGAGCACTGTGAATGCTGTTACTTTGTTTATACAAGTCATTATTTTGTTAAGTTACTAAAATAAAAATAGAGAGGAATTCCTAGAGGACTCTCAATGTTTTTTTCAGCCCAATTAATTACTTTCAGTCCCTGAGGTACTGTGGAATATTTCTTCAGTTTTGTTTGACCATTTAAATACCTCAAACTTTTAAGGATTGTTAGAGTCAATAATTTGCCTATTTCATTCACATGTGAGGTTGTGCCCTTACTGGAAACTTTGAAGACCCAGGATTTAGAAGCTAATTCTATTTGATTGTTTTCTTCTTTTTATCCTCTTAGCCAATCCTTTGTTGTTGTTTCAGGATCTGTGGCAAACAGTGTAGTAATTAGGGAGGATTCATTATTTCTCAGTCAACTAAACAAGGGGGAATGGTGCTGTCTAGATCAGAGTTCTGAAATCTATCCATTACATGTGTTAGCACTTGTTTAAATACCATGTATCTCTATGTACCAACATCAAAAGGGAGAAATAATTCATAATAATTGGAAAAATCAGCAGAAACAATAATTCTTGGAGTATTAAGATTTGATAATGTGCATATGTGTGACCTAAAATATATTTCTAAAAACATTTTTAAAATAGGTTTTTTTTCTATATATGAGTCTAGCCAGCCTTCTCTACATGATGGGCAGAGATTTATATATGATATAGAATAGTGAATCCTTAAGTTAAATTTTCTGACTGCTTATTAGATGTCAGACATTATATCTGCATGCCTTATCTCTTTTAAGCCTTGCAATAACCTTATAGTCAAAAGGGAAATGCAGAAGACTTCAATTCTATTACTCTCTCTGTCACCATTCCAATTAGAGTTCTGTATAATTAATTGGAAGATACACCTTTTTTTTTAATCTAGAGATAATAGTGACTGTTTCATCTTTAAAAAGGGAGTCTACTATTAGTTAATATTTTCCATAATATAACAGATAGGAATTACTCAGCCTTAGTACAAAAACATTTCTTATGCCTTTATTTTTGATCAGTCAATGCTGATACGAGCCCTTTACTCAAGATCTGAGAGAAGTATAACAGTAGGCATCTCCCCTGGGCTTATCATAGAGTTTACTGGGTAGGCTCTGCAGCCAAGCACCTGGGTTCCAGACCTGGTTATATATTATCTCTCAGGCAAGATACCTAACTTCAATATCAACAACAATATTCACTTATTAATTCAACAAATATTTATTAAATAGCTACACTGTGTTAAGCACTGGGACTTCAGCAGAGAACAACACAGACAAAAATGTTTCCTTTGTGCAGCTTACACTGTAGTGTGGGAGTCAGAGAAAAAATAAAATAATTATCAATTTATAGGTATTTATATAGAATATATTATATATAATTATTTATATAGAATATATATTATAGTTATATATCATTTATATATAAAATTATATATATATAATTAACATATATTTATATAATATGGTTTTCAGATCCATATAAGTGCTACAAAAATATAAAACAATTCAGGAAGGACATATGGAAGGGTAGGGTGAGAGTTTGCACTTACAAAGAGGTTACCAGGAAAGCTATCAGAAAAATGTAAAAATTTGGCAGGACAGGAATAAAGACATAGACATAGAGAATGGACTTGAGGACACAGAGAGGGGGAAGGGTTAGCTGGGACGAGGTAGGAGAGTAGCATGGACATATATACACTACCAAATGTAAAATAGATAGCTACTGGGAAGCAGCTGCAGAGCACAGGGAGATCAGCTAGGTGCTTTGTGATCACCTAGAGGGGTGGAATAGGGAGGGTGGGAGGGAGACACAAAAGGGAGGGGATATGGGGATACATGTATACGTACAGCTGATTCATTTTGTTGTACAGCAGCAACTAACACAACATTGTGAAGCAATTATACTCCAATAAAGATGTTAAAAAAAATTGGCAAACGTTTGTAAAAGGTGAGAGAGCAAGTCGTGTGGGGAAGGGCCCTCCAGGTGGAGGGCAGAGCAAGTTTAAAGGTCCTGATGTGGATACATGCCTAATGAGTTTGAGGAAGAGCAAGCACCTGGAAGACTTGCTCAGGTTTTGCTTGGCCTCAGGTAAACAACCTGAGTTATTTAACCTCAGGTTAAATGATTGACTGACGCTCACTTTGGATAGCTAGCAAGTAATGCAATTGAGTCATTGGTTTGCTGATACATGTTTACAGCATGTGAACTAAAATAAAGCAAGTTTTTCCTTTATTATTGCTTGACAAAGAGTATCTTTAAAGGGCTTCCCTGGTGGCGCAGTGGTTGGGAGTCCGCCTGCCGATGCAGGGGACACAGGTTTGTGCCCTGGTCCAGAAAGATCCCACATGCCGCAGAGCAGCTGGGCTCGTGAGCCATGGTTGCTGAGCCTGTGCGTCCGGAGCCTGTGCTCCGCAACGGGAGAGGCCACAAGAGTATCTGTAAAGATTGAACCAACTCTTCCTTCTAGTCTGCTCAAGCAGATTACCCACTGCATCTAAATTCAAGTCACCCATTTTTCAGAAGCACCAACAGGAACCCAAAAGGATTTATCTAAATAAGCAGTGTGCTTAGAGACTGGAAAATAGGAATTTTGAAAAAGAAAACAAATTTTTTATAAACTAATATTCTGTTCATGTTAAAGATGAACACAACCACCAAATACCACCTGGTAGAGTGCACTTTATGTACACAGAACGATTCTACACATTTCACAGGACGTTAAGACAAAGTACTTGCCCATAGGGATTCTAAAATAGATAAAATGAACATATTTAGATGGTCTTTTCTTTTCTCACTTAGGCAAACAAGTTCTGATTTATGTTATTAAACTGCTTGAGAGCAGGAACTGAAGCTTTCAATTCAGGACAGCAGTTTTTCCAAAAATGTGTGTGCACTCCTGGGATTAAATTATTGGTCTTTTAACAAAGTAATAATGTTTATGAATATATTTTAGTATGACTTAATCTTTTTATTTTTATGTCAAGTAGTGTTTTGTCGTTTATCATTCTGATATAAAATTTCCTTTCTGAGATAAGTTCATTTATGTAAAAAAGTCAGTTTATTCAATTTACTTTAAAAAAAGTAAATAATATGCAAATATAGCATATCTGAAACTTAAAAATGCAGCTAATCTAGAATGACACTGTATTACATGAGCATCCCTTAAGACCTTTCATCCTGTCCATTTATTATACTATATTTGGCTACTTAATTCACTTTCTCTCTTCGTATATGATTATGATTATTAACACTTTCTCCTCAGGTCTCCAGCTTATCCTACCCCATCTTTATTCTCAGCTGGTGATCCTGATTACTGTTTCACTGAGAAGATTGAAGCAATTTTCTGCAAGCACTCCGAATTTTATATATATATGTATATATAAACAATCCTGTAATTATACACTACATCTTTCCTCCTATTACTGATAATGTACAGTCTGATCTCCCATCTAGGGCAAGATATGGGGAAAGAGTTTTGCATTCTACTTTTTCTAATTGTTCTCTTCTCATCCTCTCTAAAATAATATCAATCATATTTCTAAACCTCCCACAACTACTGCACTGAAACTGCTCTTTTCAACATCACCAATAAATTACTTATCAGTAAAACCATTGATCAATTCACAATCCTTGTTTTTGCTTGTTTCTTAGCTTTGTTGGCCTATTTTTCATTGGACCTATCAGTAGCATAGACATTAGATCAGACATAACTGATCTCTGCCTTCTCCCTAATACAATTTCTACCCTTAGTTTCCAGGACACACGTTCCTCTGGGTCTCCATTCCTGGTCTTCTTCTCCTCAGCAAAATTAGTCTTTGGATGTCTTTTACATTCACTCCCTTAAGAATCTCATCCAACCTCAAAGTTTTACGCAGCATTTAAAAAGCTCAAGACTTCAAATGTATATTTTTAGTCCATATCTCTTCCCTAAAAATCATACCCAACTCTCTACTCAATAGCTTCAATTACATGTCAAAAGACATTTCAAATTTAACATGTCCAAAACTGAATTACTCCTTTGACATTTTTTTTATTCTGGTTAATGGAAAATCAATCCTTCTAGTTGCACAAACCATATATTAGTAGCCTTGTTAACTTATGTCTTCCTTCCACATCCAATCATCAATGAATCCTGTAGTTTCTAGCTGCAAAATACGAGGTTGAAACCTCTTCTCACCATTTCCAGAAATATCACTCCAAGCCTAGTCTGGACTACTGAAATAAAATTTAAACTAATTGCCATAATTTCTTACATGCCTGCACCATGGACTCTTCTCGATAGAGAATCTAGAATGTTCCTTTAAAATTTGAAGTGTATTCTTGACATTGCTCTACTCAAATTCTGCCATCAGTACTTGATTTCACTCAGAGTACTTATCTCCACACCTTCCCAATTACCTGATGGTTTCATTTCTACAATTTTCCTTCTCACTTACTTTATTCCAGTCCCACTAGTATCTTTGCTCTTCCTCAAGCACGCCAGGCAGGCCTGAACTTCAGGGTCTTTGTACTTGTACCTTCCCCAGATAATCAGGTGGCTCAACCTCTCTCATCTTCTTCAGCTCTTTGCTAATGTCACGTCAGTGAAATCATCACTGATCAAATTGCAATCCCCCATGTACTCACTCACCACTTTCCCTCCTGTATTTTTCCTCATAGCACTATCACCTTCTAAAATTCTATATAACTCATTTATGTATTTTGTGAATTTTCTTCTACTAGAATGTAAGCTCCATGAAGTCAGATATGCTTTCTGCTTTGTTACTGATATGCCTTAGTACTTACAGTGTGGGTCCACCTTTGCACTTCCTGTGCCTGGGAGGATAAATTTAGTGCAATGAAGGAAGTAGGAAGTGTAGTGCCCAGTTTTGTATTATACTCCACTCAACTATATTTACAGTTAGAAAAAATATCTTGCTTTGATATCCATCTTACATACTCTGTGTCTGTCTCTTTCAATTTCTTCCAAACTCAAGACAGAAAAGAGGTGTGTGTGTGTGTGTGTGTGTGTGTGTGTGTGTGAATGTGTGTGTGCATGTTACTTTTATTCTACATCTTAAGAATAAATGACTTATGTCAAAACATATTCCAAAGGGGTATTAGTGAACATTTCATTAGAGCCAACTAGTATTTCACATATCTTTACCTCTAACCACCAGAAGATTTCCTTATTACATTAATAAATGTTCCACATGAATAACAAGGGCTGAAATGAGAAGTTAAGGATAATGTGGATTGTATGTACAAAGTGTAAGGACCCAAGGAGTCCTTTGTCTTTTGGAACAGAACCCAAAAGTTGATTCCATGAGTTCCACCTAATGATTCGGAGTTTCTTATTGCCTGATACTAACTAAATATTAACTGAGTTCTGTTGCTAAAATACTGTTCCGTTTGCCTAAAGTGAACTTAATTGTAAGATGTTTTCAGATACATGAAAGGAAAGTCTTACTTGCTAATAAAATGTACACGTGTCGTAGTATTTGGCCTGAGACATACTTCTCTAAGCAGTAGCAAAGTTGTGACAGAGAACACTAATCATATTTTACCACCACCTATTGGTAGCTACTTCATAATAGTCAAGAATAATCTAATTATTGTATAAAGACATTGGCTCTGGCCAGTTTACAACATTCAACACTTGGTAATACACTGAATAGATACAATTCAGAAACATTTTAAAGGCTAAAATATATCTTTCTATAAGGTGGCTATTTTCAGTTTTAAATAAATTGAAGTGCTTTTGTTGTTGTTGTCTTTCTCAGGCTTATAAAGGTCCAGAGACCTACAAATCCTACACTTAAACTTTTGCACTTTAGTGCCAGGGTTTCTCAAGTCCAACCTCAGAACCTACGTACAATTCTAACTAGCTAGTTTTCCCAGACTTCAGTACGTTAAAAACAGATTTATTTTCAAAATAATAGTGCTAATAGACCCAGGCAAACTGAATGAAGTAAGCATATAGCTAATGGTGTGACAGTATTGAGGGGAACAAGCACAAAAATCTACCTTAAAAAAGATATGATAAATTAGCATGAGGTCAGAGGTTAATTGTTAATTAAACCTCAAATATCACAGGACCATCTGTTGATATAAATATGGAATCTAATTTAGGAACTAGTCACAGTATCCTGAGTTCAGTAAGGCAAAAAAAAAAATGTTTTGGGCAACTATTATAAACAAAATATTTAATGCTAGGAATCAGGGATAAGTTATTCAATACAGTCGCCACCTTTGAGAAAATTCTTATCATTTATGACATAAATACTGAGAGTTAAATAATGTTTAGTATACTTTGGTTAAGCATACACTTCTAAAAATAAACCAGAGCCAGTAATCACAAGATTAAGGGTCTAGTTCTAATTATCTCACTTTTAACTACCTGAACTGGGGTGTGTCATTGGACCTATATTCTCAACCATAAAATATAATAGGAATAAATAACACTTGAAATATATATTCTATATAGTTGATATAGAATCAAATGAAGCAATAAGACGTTTAGAAAATTCTATTCAAATAAAAAGTATTGCTTAAGGAATTAATTTAAGTTGTAGCTAAGATGTTGGGATTTGGAGTAGAAAAAATTAGGAATGAAATCTGTCACTTATTAGCTACATAATTTTGGGCAAGTCACTAAACCTGTTTATGTCCCAGTGACTCCATGTACGATATTCAAATAAAATGGCATCTAACTCAGGGCTGCCGTGATGATTAAATGAAATAGCCCACATCTAGAATGCAGCTTAGTGCATAGCATGTACTTAATAAATACTTACTATTAATGTTAATATTTAGAAAGATGAAAAATACATAATACAATTCAGAAAAAAATCTGTAAAGTGTTGTTTTTCAAAGAGCATACCCTTCAGGTATCAGTAGGATTCATTCTTATGGATGACTGGACAACGTAGGACACATGATATGCTACCATATCAGCAAACAGGTAAAAAATTTCTCCCTAACTACCTGAAGATTCATTTTTTTCGTTGTCTTACCTACAAAATTTGTCATCTACAATATTGCATGGCAACTTTAGCACTGCTTGTTCTCTCTCTCATCCAGTTTACGTCTTACTAAATAGCAAAATAAATCTCCAGTAAATGTTTGAAAATGTATCAGAATGTTCAATCTTTGTTAATTAATCAATTGATCATGGAGGATCAAGGACAGGCTTGGGGCTGGGGCATAAGAAAATGATGAAAAAATCAGTCATCAACACTTGGAGCTAAAAAGGACAAATTCAGTGGAATCCATGATTCATAAAAAACAATATCTAATATGCATTATTCTAAACCCATAAATATATTGTCAAGATTATCCTCTTAATATATTTCTGCAGTTGATATTTTCATTAAAAAATGAGTGAGAATGGAGTACACAATGGTGACATTTCTGGAATGACAGAATGAGGAGCTCTGTGGACCCTATTCCACTAAGAAAACTCTAACTACTAAAAAAAATTAGTTGTAAAAATTAAAGTTTCTGTAAATTGTTCTAAAAGTATACAGTATCTGGAGAAACACTGCTTTAAGAAAATCTATTAAATCTCAGTCAGAAGGACAAGTCTGTGGCATTTGAGCAATAAGCTGTTTCCTTGCAACCCCCAGCCAGCACTGCATCATGGGAGCTCTACTTCTTGGAGGTGCAGCCAGGATCCTAGGACTCCTTCTCCCCCAGAGATCCAGCCTAAGATTATGGTGTCTGCCCTAGAGGTACTGGCCAACTCCAGCTCCATGTTGCAGAAGCCCAGCATCTGAGAAGCCTGACATTTCTTTCTGTCCACAATGGAATGAAATTAGAAATCAATAACACAAAGAAAATTTCAAAATTCACAAATATGTGAAAATTAAACAAGGGACTCCTAAATATCCAGTGGGTAAAATAGAAAATACAAAGAAAATTAGAAAACATTTCTAAACAAATGAGGAAAAAAAAAAAGACAACCACACTAAAACTTAAGCAATGGCAGTTCTTAAGAGAAAATTTTAGAGTTATAAACATCTGTATCTAAAAAGGGAAAAGTTCTCAAATCAATAACTTTTTATCTTAAGACAGTGAAAAAAGAGAGCAAAATAAAACTAAAGCAAGCAGAGGACAAGAAATCATAAAAACTAGAGTGGCAGTTAATGAAATAAAAGTAGGAAAATGACAGAAAAAAATCAATGGAATCAAAAGTTGGTATTTTGCAAAGATCAAAATTGACAAGCCTCTAGTCAGATTGATTAAGAAAAAAGAGAGAAGACTCAAAGTACTAATAACAGTAATGGAAAAGGGGGCATCACTACTGACTTTAGAGCAATAAAACAGATTATAAGGGAATGTTATGAAAAATTTTACCAGCATATTAAATAACTTAGATGAAATGAACAAACTCCTAGAAATACACAATTACCAAAACTGATTCAAGATGATAAAGGAAATCTGAATAGACCTAAAAACAAGTAAAAAGCTTGGATTAGTAATTTAAGAAAAAAAAAAAAAGGCCACTTCCCATAAAGAAAAGACCAGGCCCAACTGACTTTATTAGTAAATTCTACCAATCATCTAAAGAAGTCACACAATCTTCACAATCTCTTCCAAAATATAACAGAGGAAACACTTTCTAATTATATAAAGTTTATATTACCCTGATACCAAAACCAAACAGAGGTACCCGAAGAAAAGAATGCCACAGATCAGTGTAGCTGATGAAAACAGAAGTAAAAACTGTTAACAAAATACTAGCAATTCAAATTCAGCAATACATAAAAATGATTATACACAATGGCCAAATAGGATTTATCACAGGTATACAAAGTTGTTTCAACATAAGAAAACCAACTAATGTAATACACAGATAAAATAAAGAAAAAATTATCATATCAGAAGAATCAGAGAAAGTATGACAAAATCCAATACCTTTTTGTGATAAAAACACTTAATAAACTAGGGATATATGGGAACTTCCTCAACCTGATAAAGGACAACTACAGAAAACTACCAACTAGCATCAATGTTGAAAGACTAAAAGCTTTCCCCGTACAATCAGTAATAAGACAGATTTCTACTCAAAACTTTTATATAACAAAGTACTGAAAGTATTAGCTAGAATAATTAGGAGAGAAAAAGAAATAAAAGTCATCCATAAAGGAAGAAGCACAACTATCTCCATTTGCCGATGACTGGATCTTTTAAATAGATAATCCTATAACTAAAACAACTATTAGACTAATAAATGAGTTCAGTAAGGATGTAGGATACAAGATCAATTAAAAAAATCTGCAGTATTTCTATACACCAATGATAAACAATCAACAATGAAATTAAGGGAAAAATTCTACTTAATAAAATTAAAAATAAAATAAAATACTTAGGAATAAATTTAACAAGACAAGTAGAAAAGCTGTCACCTGAGAACATCAAAACATTGTTGGCAGTGACCGACATGCGGAGTCAGAGATTGAGTGGGGTGTTGGAAGTTAAATAGAGCAAAAGGAATATTTCTTGTTAAAGGGTTGTCACAGCAGCCTGGTATAGGCTTGGGGCAAACCCAAGTGGGGCAAAGGAAGGCATTCAAACAGCTGGAAGGGGATGTCAGAGCCCAAGGGAAATTAGCAGTGCTTCTGTGAGAGGGTCAGTGTGGGAGTGGTGGCCCGGTGTGGTTGCAAAACCCAAAGAGGGTTATTAGAGCATTTGCATGGCCTGTTGTGGGGGACTGTGTTGTAGGGTTATGGTGCTGTAAACACAAGAAGGACACAGTGGGACATCAGTCTACAGTGGGATGTCAACATAAGTGGAATGAAGAAGGCAACAGTTCAGTGAATGGTGGCAGCTGCAGGTCTTGTGAAGTGATGGTGTGAAGTGTTGAAGCTTGAACTCAGGAAGGAGGGTGTTTGCATGGCCCTGTACAGGATTTCAGAATCCAAGCAGGATGAGAATTGTTGGAAGGAGAGGAATGGCAGGCAGGTGATGTCAGAACGTGAAAGGGTGAGGGGAGCATCAGAATGAGGGTCAGAAACAGAAGACTGGTTACATTCAGTAAGTAATGTACTGAAGGTAATAAGAGCCAGGCTTCCCATTTTCAGTTATTAGTGTGAACTAATGGATATATATATATATTTTTATAATCTATAAAATTTATAATACATAATATTACATATAACATGTATATATGTATATGCATATAAATACACATATAGTAAATATAAAATTAACATAGATGCAAATGAGTATGGTGCATATATCACACATACTTGTGTGTGCATACATATATATATATATATATATACACACACACACATTCATGTATATATATTTTTTGAACATATACATACATGCAGTCTTATATACATACATATATTGCCTTGCTCTGTCCATTGAGTGGGGCCTGGAAGCAGAGATACCCAATAACAACTCATAGAATATTCTGTGCACCCAGTACTTACTTTATAAATGCTATTTCCCACTTAAAGGAACCAGAGCTTTTTAGAGAAATGGTTAAATCCAGTACTGGTATAACAAAAGTATAAAATGAGTCTGGAACATCTTGCTGTGCTAGAAAATAGCTAAGTGCTCAAAGAATGATGTGGATATGTTAAAAGAACACAAGAACCTGCTTAAATGGGCTCATCAAGACTAACTCCGGAATAATTTGAGCACCAAAATAAATAATTACAGTAATGATTATACTCCTCGAATAAAACAGAAATCTGAGTTCATATTTATATCAATAAATAAATTAATAAATACATGCGGGGAAAAGAAAGCTTTTGTATATAGTAGAATGCCAACTCATAAATGTAGAAGACATCATGGTATTATAAAATCATAATTTGCCAACAACTGTAAAAATAATTCAGCTAAAGAACATAAATGTTTTTTTAAAATAATGGGTGAAAATGAATGAGGAAAGAACATTTATATAATCTTAAGGTAAGTCATCAACATACTTTAAGGCAGATGCAACTTTGATCAAGTTTTCAAGAGTAACATTACCAGTAATGGGATACATGTAAACTATTTTTTTATAGGATTCAGTGAGATGGATGCAGCATCTCTTCTTGGTGATATTCTTACCAAAAAAATTCATAACTTAAACCTATTCATGAGAAGCATCAATGAACCCAAACTGAGGGAAGCTGTACAAAATAAGTGTACTGCAATCTTCAAAAGCATCAAGGAAGGATTGTTTCAGATTAAGGAGAGTGAAGAGGCATGGCAACTGAAGGTCACCTGTGATCCTGGATTGGGTCAGTTTGCTATAAAGGACATTATCAGGGTAACTGGCAAAAGTTGAATGGAGTCAGAGGGTTAGATTGTAGTAAGGTATCAAAGTTACTTCCTAATTTTAACGGTTCTGTTGTGGTTATATATAAGGGACTATGCTTTTCATAGAAATTAGAAATTGTGTTTGGTGGTCATAAGACATCATGCTGATAACTTAGTCTCAAATGTTTTTGTACCATTCTTACATTTTTTTCTGTAAGTGTATATTATTTTAAAAGAAAACTTAACATAAAATAAATATACACATATTTATGACAATGGGAAAACACATATATGTGTATTATGTATGTAGTTTATGTGTGAATATGTAAACATATGCATACACACATTTGTGCTTTATATAATTATATATGACCATGATATGATGGAAAAATATCGAAACATACCAGTTAAAATGATTTATATGATGAGGAAGTGCTGGAGAGCTAACTGGGGGAAAGGAGACACAGAATGGAAAGTAAAGCAAAAATAGAAAATATAAAAGAAAGCTGCCATAAAAAGAACTAATATAATGTATGGATATGATTGCATTTATGAATATATACATATTAATTGTAAAATAAAACTAAACAAGGGAAAAGGAAGCATAAACATCTGGGGCATTTCCACTTGCTGTTTTTAGCACACCTCTGAATTTTTCTTTTTGATTCACAAAGGCGACTTATATTCAAAATCACCCAGCACATGCTGGTTAAGTTAGGAGAATTGTAGTAGCAATCAAATTTTGCTGCTCTGTCTAACCATTAGTTTATCAAAATCAAAACTGAACTACTTTTATTTGGGGATAGGTTGTAGGGAATAAGTCTGTTGCAAAGCCTACTTTTATTATTAAAGAATTCTGCCTCGGGCTTCCCTGGTGGCGCAGTGGTTGAGAGTCCGCCTGCCGATGCAGGGGACAGGGGTTCGTGCCCCGGTCCGGGAAGATCCCACATGCCGCGGAGCGGCTGGGCCCGTGAGCCATGGCCGCTGAGCCTGCGCATCGGGAGCCTGTGCTCCGCAACGGGAGAGGCCCGCGTAACGCAAAAAAAAAAAAAAAAAAAAAAAGAATTCTGCCTCTATCTCTGAAAGATGCTTCTTAATCTGGAATTTTTATTTTAACTTTTTTTCTTTTGCGTGAGTGAGGCAGGTGTGTAAGTGGAGAAGACTGCAGAAATGAAGACTTTTTCTTTCCTTTTTAAAACTGTTATGGGATTTTGTGAATCCATGTGAAATATAAAGTATTCAAAACTAGAACAGGAGATATTGAATTCTTCAGTTTTCTTAAGTAACTATTCTAATACAAATACTTTTTTTTTAACCTAAAATAAATTGTTTTCTTAGCTCCAAATCAACCAATTCCTGGTAGTTAAGCATAGAATCACCATAGGCACTTCTCAACATCAATTGGATCTCCTGTTGTTTCTCCTAGAAAACTGACACCTATTAGCTGTTTATTGAGTATATCTCAGGAACACTGTTTTTGTTCCTTTCTATTTATCAGTATCTCAGGAAAATAACAGCATTTACATACTTAAGCCTTAATCAACAATAGCTGTTAATATGTGAAGAAATAAACAGCTTCAAGGCATGCAATAAACTGAGGTTTATTTAAGAAACAGCACAGAGGATCATTTATTGCCAAGTTACTAAAGGTAATACTGATCACTGCTATTAAAATACCAGTAGCTTTCAAATAGTTACCCAAGCAAGTATTCCATGTTCAAGCCCAGATTTCAAATTAGTCCATTTTTATTTAACTCTTAGGAAGAGCAGAATGGTTTACTTCTGGTTAATTAAAAAGAAAAACCAAAAATAAGAAACAAAAAAACCCTCTTTTTATCAAGAAGGTTTAGAAATTGCAGACTTTTCTTTGGATCATACAAGAGTCTTCTGGCATGAAGTAAATGAAACTCATTTTCTACTAAAGTTATAAACTATCTTCACCATTTCTATAAAATACGATTAAAAGAGACCAAGGAGTATCAACTGACTGTTACCTAGAAAACTAGAAAGTCCTCCATGGCTTTAAGAAAAGACATGATAGAAATAAGAGTAAAGATTAGAAATATAGCTGTAAATAGGGAAAAAAAGATCAATTTGAAATGTCTCTTGCCCAGCTCTGCAAAATATGCCTTTATTACTGCACTCAATGGCTTTATGGTTGTCCATAAAATTCCATTAAAGATAAAGATCTCATATTCTACTTTATTGCTTTGGTGACCATATTCCTCTAAGCCAGGGTTTCTCAATTTTGGCAGCCATAAAATCTTGGGCTGGTTAATTCTGCATTACTCTGCCACTCACATCTTTGTTTAGAAAAGCATAGCAGTAAACCAATCATAAAGGCATAAAATTATTGGAACCAGAAAAAAAATCTCTGGAGGAAATGCTAAAATGAATCTTTATGAAATTTGTCCTTCCATTTCTAAATATATTCAAGCAGGTTTTTTTAAAATTATGTTTTAATGTTTTTGGAATTTCTAGGGGATGTATATTGCATTTCATTACTTCAGTATCTTTTCTTTCAGAAAACTCTTTATCCATTTATTCCCCTTTACCTCATCTTGAGGCTCCATTACCCCAAGTCCTCATTTCAGATTTAATCAAGAATAAGACGAAAAAAGAAAAAGAATGTTATTTTATCATCTCTATGCCCTAATTATAGACTGCCTGAAAATAAAGTCTACACAGAGTTAAGCAATACAAAGAGGGGCAAAACTGCCAGAGACTGATGACACTTGTCTGAAACCTTGGTTCTAAGAGTCTTTCTTGAAATCAGATCCACCTGACATTCCACAGACTTTCACTGATTACATAGTACATATTCCAAGCACTGTTCTAGTTACTGAGGATACAACAGTGAATAAAATAGAGTCTGTCACTGTGGACCTAATATAATATTTGGCACAGTAGACATAATAAATAAGTAAGAGTGCACGCAGAGTGAAAGCAAATGGGGTAAAGTGGATATGAAGCACAGTGAGACGGTTATTGTTATTTTCTGTAAGGTGCTCAAGTAAGACCATTTTGCTAAGGGAGAATCAAGCGGAAACATACAGGAAGGGAAGAATGTGAATGTCTGGGAAAAGAGAACTTCAGACAGTGGAAACAGTAAGTGAATGGGCCCTGAGGCAGGAGTCAGGCAGTGTGCAAGGAGGTCAATGAAACCGGAACAGAATTGCTGAGAGGATGAGAACTAGGAAATCAGGTCAGGTAGGTGTCACAGGGACATCATCTTTTATCCTGGGTCATTTGGGAATCCATTGGATGATGTTCACAAAGAAGTGAAGCTATTTTAGGTAATTTTTCAAACAATTACTCTGTTATGTGAGTAATAGACCAGAGAGGGGTGAGATTAAAGTCCAGTAGAAATCAATTGCAATAATCTAGGCATAAGTTGATGGTGGCTAGTATCAGGAAGAAAGCGGTAAGAGTGAAAAAAACAGAACTCTGGAGATATTTTGGGATTGACTGGAAATAAGAGAGGGCTATGGAGAAAGAGAAAAGTCAGAGATGACTTGAAGGGTTTTGGCTTGAGATTTTGGACAACTGAGGTTGCAATATACTGAGAAGGAAAAATGAAAGAGGACCAGTTGTTTTCTTGGAATTAGGGGAAGAACCAGGTGTTGAGTAGAGAATACATTTTGAGATGCTGTGATAACAGTATGATATGCCTCTCAAATCTCCCTTCAAAGAAAAAAGAAATTATTCCCCTATATGTTGGAAATGTTGCCTACTGAGAAGCTTCAGTTGTTGGTACTATTCAGAGAATACCTTTTCTTCTTCTTCTTTTATTTAATTGAAGTATAGTTGATTTACAGTGTTGTGTTAATTTCTGCGGTACAGCAAAGTGATTCAGATATATAGATACACACACATACAGATATATACACACACATTCTTTTTTTATATTCTTTTCCAACAATGCCTTTTCTGAAGAGAGCTTCCTTGCCCAAGGTCAGATTGCTTTCTGAGGCAACCTGTATTTGACTAATGCAAGTATATAAAAGGCCTACTTTTATATAAAGGCCAATATCAGCTCTAGGCTTTCCAGGGGGGTCAGTGGAAGTCTTTATTGGGACTGCATTGAAGCTCAACTTCTCCCTAAACCTAATTCTGCTTTCTTCCTCTCCTTTCCACAGGAGTTAATTCCAAACCAATAAACATCCTACAACTGAATCTTTATCTCAAAGTCTGCTTCTCTGGAAACTCAACCTAAGAGAGATTCTTATTTAATATCTAATATATATATATATATATTTAATATCTTACTTAATATCTAATATATATATATCTTATAGTTGGACATGGGTCTAGAGTTTTAGTGAGCTAAGCTGGAGATATGAATTAGAATTTATGAGCATATAACAATTTAAGCCCGTTAGAACAGATGAGATAAACTTAGGTGTGACTATAAACAGGAAAAGAGGAGGTTAGAAGTTTGAGCCCTGAGGCATGTTAACTTTTAAGAGTCAGGGTAATGAAGAGGAACCATCAGAATAGACTGGGATACAGCAGCCAGGGAAGGTGGGGAAAAATCCCAGGAGACTGGTGTACTGGACGTCAAATAAATAAGTTTTTAAATAAGAAAGGAATTATTAACTCTATCACATCTTATTGATGGATAGAGTAAGATGAGGAATTGATTTGACAATGGAATGAGCATTGAGACCACAAAAAGAGCCATATCAATGGATTGGTGTTATTAAAATTCTGATTATAATGGGGTCAAGAAAGAATAGAGAGAAAATGATGATGACTTTCTCCAGGCAAGTATGGATACCATATTTGAGAAGTTTCTGCAGGGAAGGGAAACACAGAAATGGGTAAGTGGCTAGAGTGGTTTATCAAGGACATTTTTTGTTGTTGCTTTGTCTTTAATTGGGAGTTACTGTATCAGATTTTCATGTTAGTGAAAATGATCAGATAGAGTAAGAGACTCTTACATGCAGCAAGGTAAAAGGATGATTCTTGAGCAATATCCTTGAGCAATGGACATGATCTAGTGGAGTGCTTTCAGGTCAGCACAAAGGACACACACTTAAAAGGTGCTGTGTTTTTATTTTGCACTGGGCCTTGCAAACTGTAGCCAGTTCTACTCAAAGGATGGTCTATGGAGCAGTGTCATTCTGCGAAGTGCTTACTGGGGATCATGATGATACAAAAAAGGTAGAATAAATTTCTCCAGAGTAAAATTTAGAGTAGTTTAGAAAAATTTTAAGTGATTTGCCCAGGTGATTTACTATCTGTTGAATCTAATTAAAAAAAAAAAAAAGGCTGTATTCTTTGCTACTTGTATTTTTTTCATTTTTTAAATAATTTATTTAAATGCATCTTTCATTACAGAGGCTTTAGAAGCATTGATATAGGATGCAAGTGAAGGAAACGGTTTAGATAGGAAGAAGGAGTGTTCATTTTTAATTACAGGATTAAAAACAAAACATATGAATACAGGTGCAAAGAGGTTGGTAGATGGGGTGATGAAAGGCTGTAAAAGTCTTCATCCAAGTGTTTGATGAAAATACGGAGCAGGAGAGGTGCCAAAATAAAGCTGTTCTCCTTGCCCGTGAATCTTTGCCTCCAGGCTGAATACAAACCACAGATCATCACCTGCATCCACCTGTCCCACCATCCACAGCACCTCTGCTTAATGAAGCTCAGTGATATCAGAAAAGACTATTTCATCTTATTAATTTATTTTAGGTACTTAATTACTTTCAAAAGAACTTGAGAATATGACTTTATTTCTTGCACCATAACAAGTTTTATAAGATACCAGTCCTCTTTGAGCAGAAAATAAGATAATTTTTACCCGTTTCCTATGTATCCTACTTCCTGTTAGAGTGTAGGTCAGAGAAAGAAGTAAAGTCTAACTCCACTGAAAATATAAATTTAAGTCATAACCTAATCTCTTCTGGAGCAAAATCTCACATTTTTTTTTATCAGGTTTATTTCTTTCTTAAGCAAGGAAGGATCAAAGAAAAAATGATTTAGAAAATAGCTATTTAAATATATCAGACCTAGGATTCTCCTTCTGACACTTCTCTGGCTTCATGCCTATGAGCATATTGTTGTCTATGGAAGATTTATACGAGGCTACGTTATGCCTTGGGAAGAGGAAGATACATATGTGAATAGAGAATACATAAAAAATGCATTTTCCTCACTTTTGGCAGCTTTGAATGCCTAGAGATGAAAAATCATCCCTAGATAATAGACATACCTTAGTGTCAAGGACATCAAACTTTTTTTTGAAACTTAAACATATCAGAACATCTGCTTTAAAAGAGAAAAATTTACACTAGAAATCAGATTTAATTTTTGCAAACAGTGGTTGCTTGGCATTGAGACATCTCTCTCTCTCTCTAAAATATATATTAACTATTTCCTATCTATTTATGTATGCTATCCTCCATATAAACTATAAATTATACTTTGGAATCAGGTAACCAATATCAGTGTTCAAAGTATTTCAACTTCTATGACATTATTCTTTTGAGATAATGTTAATGATGAAAGACCCATCTGAAATCTAGTACAAGGAAAGATGAAAAAAATGTATTTTCTACTATACGAAATAAAAATATAGGGGAAAATGAATGAGCTTTTTATTCCTCACACTTAGGAAAATCAGGGCAACCTACTAAATAGAATAAGTCATATATTATGAAATTGAATGGGAAATAGCCATCTTTCAGTACAATCTCCAGTGTTAATCTATATAGTAACACATCAATGTTCAAAGAAAAGCTTCTTAGATGACAGAAGAGCAAATCTCCAGAAAGTGTATCCAAAGTGATCCCCATAATATAAATGACACTGCAAAATCTACAGCACAGGGCTTATGATTCATGCACATTCGGCTGCAAAACATTCATGAATCATAAACTCCTGCATCATCTTCAAGGGAAAAATATATCCTATTTTACAAGACATATTCATCAATAAATAAAAGGAAAAAAAGAAGAAAAAAACTCTCAAAACTTCTAGAACGTTTCAAAGATATCAGAAAAACAAATTAGCACCTGTTACAGGACCTGTTAATGCAGAGGGATGGCTTGCATTTCATTCATACTGTTCTGGAAATGGATCAATTCTGTAGTGAGATCAAGGCAGCACAAATTTTCCTTCAGGATGAAAAATACTAATTCTTTGAAGCATATAGTTTAAATTCTACAGCTTTTTGAAACTTTTTTTTTTTCTTTTTTTGCGGTACATGGGTCTCTCACTGTTGTGGCCTCTTCCGTTGCAGAGTACAGGCTCCGGACGCGCAGGCTCATGGGCCTAGCCGCTCCGCGGCATGTGGGATCCTCCCGGACCCAGGCACGAACCCGCGTCCCCTGCATCGGCAGGCGGACTCTCTACCACTGCACCACCAGGGAAGCCCCTGAAACTATTTTTAAAATGAGAAAAATGGCTAAAGATGAAAAGAAAATGCATGTTGCAAGCTGACCAAAGCACCATCTTGCACTTATACCCAAGTAGTTTCATTAGTAAAATGCATGTTTTTTTTTCCTCAGATGATCAGAGGTGGCAACATCTTACTTTTTGGTCTGCTTCACACCACTTTCTACTGTTTTCCTACTATTTGTGTCTGAGCTGTTTTACCTGCTTTGCAGTCTTCAGGAAGGAGAAGCCAGGAAAAGTGGTTCAAGCTGCCAGAGCCAGTCAGCTCACTGATAAGTGGAACCAGAAGGTTAAAGCAGTGGTTAAATTAAGTTTTCCCAGTGTCAATGGACATTACATGTATAATATTTTCCTTCACTTTTGTAAAGAATCAAGAAGCAAAGAGAAGAAAATAAAATCAAGGCTGATCAAGCACACCTTAGAAAGAAAAGAATGATTAGTCTTGTGGGTAGATCTACTCTGCTATTAAAGGGATTGTTTGTAAGTCTGAGCACAACTGAAAGAAATAAATGAACTTCAATCGCTAGGAAAGGCAGAATAGAATAATGAATAATAGTATATAGCCTCTATATCAGAAGAGATGGAATCCCCACTCGGCAACAGGGTTCTGTTTGACATTAGAAAAGTTACTGCTTTGTTGGGAGTATGAAAGATGAGGAAGCTTTCAAGTGCTTGGTGTAGTTCCTGCCTGATAGTAGCACTAAGTTAAAAGTAGATGTTGATGCTATTATTATTAATATTGATGTCTTAGCCATCTATCTCTTGGGCTTTCTAAGTTTCACTTCGTTCTCAAACACAAGTGATCATTCCTTCTCAATGGAGGAACTAGTAAAATCATAAAGTAGGTGAATATATTCTTTGGATTGTATCTGTTACCAAAGCTGTTGCCCCAGAATCATACCCCTGCCCCTCCCTTGAATGGAAACCAATTGCTCTTATCTAAGTTTCAGGAGGAAGCTGCAAAGAGCAAAATAAGAACTGCTTAGAATCAGCCAGGCCCCAAATGGTAGAAGACTTGACTTTCAGTAGACTTTGAGTCTCATTATATCCTCATTGTAATATATTAGCATGGTAAATGACATACCCATCAGCACCATGACAGTAGACAATTGCCATGACAATGACTGCAAGAGCCCATACAAGGACTTAAAAGGAGTATTGCATCAGCTCCAGGTCCAAACCACAACCCTGTTCTTGGATAAGTCATGAATATTCCTCCCACTCTTTCCATTTCCCTACCTTTTACCTCGACCCTCCAATATATATGGTGTCTCTGCTCAAATTGGCTTGAGAAATTGATTTGCAAACTAAGTTCCCCCTTCTCCATTCTTTGGCCATTGAATAAAGCTTGTGCTGTTCCAGTCTCAGCTTTGTTTTCTTTATTGGCTATGCCAATCTGATCAGAAAAAGAACCTCCCTGGCGAGACAAGGGGTCTCAGCTGGGCTAGGACCCCCAGTACCTGTGCAGGTGACAAGTTTGGTAACATATCCATTCCTCCACATTTGATATTTCACTTTTCTATCCATTATTCCAAGTGCTCAGTACCTTCTTGCTCACTTTTACAATCTTAAATCTTAAACCTTAGTATGAGTTAACGGAAAAACAAAAATGGCAATGTTCATTCTTCTTGGAGAATAGCAATAAAAATACTATTAGTTAAGAACTTTTTCTTTTTTCATTTTAGGTACTGAGTTACCTAATTCACATGCTATCTCATTTAATCTTTGCTTCCCTACCCAAAAGACAACAACCTCCCCCCGTTTCCCAAGCTCTTAAAATTCTGTTTTTTGATTATACCAAAGGATAAGTTAGTCCTTGTTATTTTATTTAATAAATATGTATTGACCTAATATAGGTACTTATATATATATATATGAACTATACCTTAATAACTAATGTTGCTTCTGTTTTCAACTAGCTAATATGAGACCCAGAGCAGATAACAGAGAATTTTGACACAGTTTAAATAAATGATCATTTATTTCAATTTAATATACTAAACTAACACTAAGTCTTAGGGGTACAAAATATTTTTTCCTTTTTTTTTCTTTTTTATATTTTATTTAAACATAATGGACTTTTTGTTATTTGTTTGCTTGTTTTGTTTTTGAATGATACTCAACTGTGTATTACCAGGGTCAGAAACCTTTTTTTTTCCCTTAAGTCATTAAAATGCTTGTAGGCCACCTGTGGTCTCTTCATATTATTCTTTATTTTTTTTGTTTTCTTGTTTCACTTTTATTTGTTTATATTTTATTAACAAACTTTTAAGAATATAAAAACCATTCTGGGGCTTCCCTAGTGGCGCAGTGGTTGAGAGTCCGCCTGCCAATGCAGGGGACAGGGGTTCGTGACCCGGTCCGGGAAGATCCCACATGCCGTGGAGCGGCTGAGCCCATGAGCCATGGCCGCTGAGCCTGCGCGTCTGGAGCCGGTGCTCCGCAACAGGAGAGGCCACAACAGTGAGAGGCCTGCGTACCGCAAAAAAACCCAAAAAAACAAAAAACATTCTCAGTTTACCAGGCATACAAACAGGCCACTTTGCCCAGAGGCTATAGTCTGTCAATCTGTGCTCTACTATATCTGTTCTTTATTTTTGAAAAAATCAAACACTGTTATCACTTCAAGTCACTTATTTTTCTACCACTGCTCATTTTCAGAAATATGTCCATGTGTCAATAAAATAGAGAATTGGTAGCAAAAAAAAAGAGGGCAAGGAGAAAAACATTTTAAATCAAGGAACAATTGCCAACACTTATTTTCCTCTAATCCCAATCCTTCACCCTTACAGGAACACGATGTGTGCAAAGAGGGTCTTATCTTTACTCCATTTCCATATATATGTTTGTTATCCATTTTGCAAAGTGTAATTGAACTTTCCTTTGGTATGACCTTACCAGCAACAGGTGAATGGATCATTTGATTCAAACTTGTTCATAACTAAGATTTGTTCTCTATAGTCAGTCATAAGCTTACTGCTGATAAATGGATATTTTGATTATTTGTAGAAGTATGAAAGAAACTAGGTTTTCCATCTTGAATAAGCCATGTTAGAAGCAATGTCAAGGCCTTGAAAATAATACACTTTATCATTTTGCTCAACTAGTAATGCAGGAGAGTATCACAACTAGGAACCTAGGAATGGAATGAGGCAGGTCCAGAGTTGATTGCTTTAAATGCCAAATGCTACAGATTTGCACCTCCATGATATCTCCTAAATATTTTTTTTCCCTGTTCTTTCATTGTAGGTGCAAAAGTTAAGACTTGCATAATCCTTATACTCAGATCAAATAAGGAATCTCAACTTTTGGGTAACAAATTAACTGGTTTTATTTCTTCCAGGATGCTATCAGGCTATTGCATTGATCACCTCCATTTTTGGTGTGTAGCTGACTTCATCAATAATGTCTCAATTAAATCTATAACTCTTACTTAGCAAAACTGTCTCATTTTTATTTGTATGATGCATTCCTCTTTATTTTAAAACAAATTATGTTTCTGGGGACTTGGAGTGAGGAGAATGTGATCTTCTCACTCATTAATTTTTCTTCCTTTCAATATCACTCTGATGAGGGAATAGAAAGGTTAGAGAAGGAAATAAAAGAATTGCCTGTATTGGATTGCACCAAATTATTGTGGACTGGTGCCAACAGACTCCACTGTTAAGGGACACGGCCCCAAGCAGCCATCTTAGGAATTGGTCATACCTTGAGAAATTCTTCCGTATCTTCTACAGAACGCACAGTTGGTGGCTTCTTGCTGTATATCTTGGTGTACATGGCTTTTTTCTCCACATGCTGCAGCCCCCTTAGTTTTTATTTATACTTAAAAGCCTCAACTCTGACATCTGCGGACCTAGGCAGGATCCATCTCACCTACAACACTGGAAAAAGTCTTCAAGGGAGCAGTTCATGCCCTCTTGCTGACTGCCCACTCCATCGTGACATCTCCTTCCAATGCCCTTTCCCTTGTAAATGCACTGGCTCAAGTCTAATCAGCCATTCAATTAGAGAACTGGATGTCAATCTCCCTTTCTTTCTTATGGATTTTCTTCTCTTAGTCTAAGACTAAGAGAAACACTGAGTTACTAAACACTGGAGCACCAAAAAATTTACCCTCATCTATTTCTATGGTGAAGTTTTCCAAGACTGTTGGGGTATCTCCTACCTACCCTTGGAGAGTATTCTACCAAGAACCAAGAATTCTTTGAAGTAGAATCTAGGAATTTAATTTTTTTTTCCTCAAATGTGCTTTATCCAGGTTATAATCTAAATTCTATTCTATATCCTCTATGTTAGAAAGGATAATAACAGTCAATTACTTTTTCCTTTAACTACTTCTTCCTGAGACCATTATATTAAATCATATCTTCTCTCAACCTTTAGTATTTTTTACCCTCATATAACACCATAAAATTAACCTTCAGAAAACACAGAACTAATGTAATATAAAACATATCCACCCCCTAAAACATCGGAAAAGAATAAAATTTAATAGTTTTTCTATAGCCTAACCCACAATATTGTGATATAGTAGATAGAGCTAAAACAGAAAAAAACTACTCTGGCTCACAAATCTTGCTGTTTCTGAGGTGCAGTTTCCTCATTTGCCAGATAATGAAGATAATAATATCTAATAATATTGGTCTATTTATTAGGGTCAATGATGGCTATAGGGGAGCAAAATTTGTCACTCCAGATTGTGTCTCATTGGCATGAGTATTAATTTAGGTTGATTACTTTTAAGACCCAAAAAACTCAGGAAGAGCCTTTGACCTTCCCTCTGCCTAAAAGAATGTAGATAGAGGACCTGTTCCAGGATGGAAGCTACCCCCATCAATAACTACAGTATGAACTAGGTGTGTAGACAGGGACGAACATAGCAAAGTCTGTTAAAATTCGTCTCTGTGTCCCATTGTCTCTGACTCATCCAGCCAACATTTATTTACCAAATATTTGCTCTTCCATATCCATGTGTATAGCCTTCCTCCTCTCTGAAGTCTCAAACCACTATCCCCAACATTTTCTTTTGTCATTAGTTGAAGATGGCATTTAAGATGAGGGTTTCAGCTATTTTGGTGAGTTACTCAGTTTTCCTGGGTCTCTTCCATGTATAAGTGTTATTAAATTTTTTTTTTGATTCTCTCCCATTAATCTGTCTCATGTCAATTTAATTCTCAGACCAGCCAGAAGGAACTGGAATGGTAAAAGGAAATTTCTTCCTCTCCAACATGACCAAATGACATGATGCATTATACATATGTTGAAGAGATATAACTTTTTTAGCAGGTTAAGGTAACTGACTTTCAATACTGTTATCACAAGTTATAAGCAAAAACTTAAAAATAAAAGCAAATAAATTATTGAGAAATATTATGGTAGAAAACAAGGACAATTAATAAGTTGAATTAAGAGAACTTATAAAACATTCTGATTTGTCAAATTCTACTGAATCAACCAAAATTTTTTATTTATTTTCTCTTTGCGGTACGCGGGCCTCTCACTGTTGTGGCCTCTCCCGTTGTGGAGCACAGGCTCCGGACGCACAGGCTCAGTGGCCATGGCTCACAGGCCTAGCCGCTCCACGGCATGTGGGATCCTCTCAGACCAGGGCACGAACCCATGTCCCCTGCATCGGCAGGCGGACTCTCAACCACTGCGTCACCAGGGAGGCCCCAACCAAAATTCTTTAAATGTATGTTTTAGTTTGTTATTTAAAACAATAGACGTGCACAGGATTTGGTATTTGGACAACAAACTTTTAACCTTCCATCTTTAAGAATGGACTATATGAAATATGCACAGATCAACTATTTCTAAAAAGACTGTTTATCAGTAAGCTGATTTTAAGGAGCATATATATTTTCTCTTTGTCCAGAAAGTGAAATAGGCAATATTCTGCAGTCGGGGTAGGGGTGAGGGTGATTAATAGATGGAGACTTCTGAATGTTGAACAATGGTTATCAGCCAAACCATAAAGTGGCCTCAGTGTGGAAAGAGTACCTGTCCCCTAACAGCTTGAGTAGGATAAAGAACAGAAAATGGAGAACTCGCAGGGATACTTCAAGTACGTAGGCACAGTGGGTAAGCACATAAATGTTTAACCATAATTCTTAGGATTTTGTCCTATCTTTACAGCTTCTTAGCACAATGAGCTTGAAAAAAGAGCCGTTTACTTTTTGTGGCTCAGTTTCTGCATTTGTAAAGTTATGATGATAATAACAATAGATCCAATTGCTTTGGGTTTTTATAAGAATTAAATGGGAAAACATGCGTGTTAAAGTATACATATTTGTTTATATATTTTAGTATTCAAAATAAATATTTTGAAAATATTGGCAGTCCCTTCATAGGGAAAATAAGACATCCCTGACTCACTGAATTTTACCATGAACTTGTGGAATTATTTGCCTATGTGAAGATTATACATTCTTGACCTATTAACTCAGAAGTATAGCCAAAATTTCTTTGGCTATGGGGAGAAAATATATAGATAGATATTACATGCATCACTCCAGGGTAACAGCAAATAACTAGGTTTTGTTTTTTATTCTGTTGTGTTGTGTTCTGTTTTCCACAGCAAGCATTGCCCTCAATCAAGAGATCAGTAAAATTCTAGACAGAGGCTGTTTCATCAGTCTGAGCTGTACCTTGTAACAGTCACTGCCAACTAGTGATGGGCATAGAATGTGAAATTTGGCAACAAAAACCTAGCTATTTTAACTGATTCACAATTTAGTACTTAAAAGTGAGTGTGCCATAACAAACACCCAAAAAATAAATAGCAGTGACATCAAGAGAGAGGAAGGTAGTGAGGAAACTGTTATTGGATGCTGTAAGGATGGGAAATCATGTTAGGCAGCAGTTAGCAAAACTGCTGTTTGCAGTAACTTGGAAAGCAAAAGCTGTACGAAAGGCAGTCATGGCTCTTGACATCAGACTTAACCATGTAATTAGTGTCTGCCTCTAGTGGAAGGATTACACATGATTAACCCACTAGCAGCCTTGTGACTTGGTTTGGTGGATGAAATGTGGGCAGAAGGGTCCTATGTCACTTCTGGGAGAAACATTATGAGAGGGCATATGGTTTACTGTGCCTCTTTTTTCACTCTGTCAAAAGAACAACATTGCCACAGATAAAGGCTGAAGTTGAGTGAAAATGATGAACAGAGCTGGAACTGATTCATGATGGACATAACAGGAAATAAACTTTTCAGTTATAAATTGTTGAAATTTTGAGTGTGAGTGTGTGTGCATAATATAAACCTAGCTGTCCTTACCGAGACGATAAGGAAACAACTTGAATAGTGCCTGCCCCATTAAGTTACACTTAAGTGTTATTATATAACTATTATTATCATATGAGTATGAGAATGATGGTGATGGTATAAGAAGATTCTGTATGTAAGAAAGAAGGATTATTCTAATGGTAATAGGGCTGAGTCAAACACTCAAAGAGAATGTGAGCCATGAATTATAAGGGTAACTTGGATGGAAACAATGCTCTTGTAAAGATAAATAAAAAGCTGAGACTTATTGTATTTGGGTATAATACATAGTCCTATTTGGTAGCACTGGCTCATCTTTAGAGTGATGAAAGTAGATCAAAATTTCAAGGGACAAAGATGCAGGAAGCTGTTGGAGTCAACACATTTTAGTGATTTAAATCTTGGAGGAAATTGGCTCCATATAGAGGGGTATTGTGGTAAAAGTTTAACAACTGGCTCTGGACTGTAGGGTACTGATTTGTTGCATTTGCTAATTTCTGTGGCATAAATACACCCACCATGGCCAATTGCAAGCTATCAACGTGACACAACTCAACACGAAGCTGGGGAGAAATGCACACAACTTGCTGTCACGATCTCAGAGCCCGCTCTGGCTCCAGCACACCAGTCTTACAGGCTTCACTGGCAGATCAGAATTACAAAGGAGGAACATGCTTAAGAGCAAGATCTGACCAAATCTGGAAGGAAAAACCCCACCTAATACTAACCCTGATCAGCATAAGTTCGAAAATTAAGAGTTCTGGGTAACATTTTCCTCCACTAAATGCCATCAATACAGCAGCCAGGCAAAACAGCCTTAACAGGCTGAGGAAAATCACAGCCTCCCAAACAACTTTTAGATAGAATGAAAGGAAAATACCTACAAAGGGAAAGGAAGTGGGGGGTGAACAAGGATTATTCTCTGAAAAGAAACCACTTTGATCTCAGTCAAAACAGATTATTTTGAAGTCAGTCCGCTGTTATCTTCGAAAATATATTTCCCCACAAATCTTGTCTTTCTAAATTGAGCTATGAGTCAGCAGTGGGTAGTGCCGTGTGTGAAAAAGAGAGGATGTAGCCAGAAGTACCTCTAATGCATTCTGTTATTACAAGTCTTTGGAAGAGTAATTTGATGGAAGCTTTTCAACTTTTAGGTCACTAGTTTAAATTCAGTCTCAGTTGATCACGAGCCAAAGTGTATGGCTGGTGGCCTGTGAAAAATGCCTTGATGGTGTCACCCTAGTTCTTTCTAATAGAGACTGCCACTTTGTAATTGGCACCCTTTATTTTGCTTCTACCAGAAGCACAAAGGGTGAATAGAAATGTCATTTCAAGTATTTTCTCAGATTTTGTACTAGAGATATTTGAGATATGAAAAAGGCCAACTCCTTTTCATCTTTAACTCACAGGTAGAATTATTCTCCTATAATATGGTACCTAGATATTTCTGGGATTTATTGAAACAAAACCTGAGCCAGCTTACAGGTAAAAATATATCTTACTCATAGAGAGTTAAATTATACAAAGGCACATTTTTAAGAAATATTTAAACGTAAAACATGTAAAATTTCTTGGCCTGAACTTACAAATCTAAGATTTATTTTTCTTTTCTTCTTGTTTAAACAAAATAAATCCCCATATATGTAAAGAAGGATTTTCATTATTCTATAAAGGTACTTGTCTTCATATTTGGTTTTCCATATTTTTTATCATTTTCATGACTTAACTAAATGTTTTCTTCCTCCTAAAGAAACTATAGGTTTTTTTTTCTTCTATTTTGACCATTAAAATCCCCCAAATTTCCTTATTACTAATATGTCTACTTTCGTATAATTTTGTTTCCCATCTTTTAATAGTAAATGAACAACAAAAGCAAATTCTCTCTAGTTGCCTGGAAAAAAGCAACAAAATAAATACGAGAGCAGAGGCAAAGAGAAGTATCTGGTAATGTCAACCAAATTTTTGGCAGCCTCAGATAATGAGTGGGATATAATGGAATGAACCTTGTTTTGGAAATAATGATAATTCAATCAGCTGAGTTAGGCCTCATTTAATTTCTGTAAGGTTCACTTTCCACATCTAGATAATGAGGTTGATATGTTTCATTATTTTTTACATTCTTTCTAGTACAAACATTCTATGGAATCTTCATTTTTATATCATCAGGGTTTGAGTGAGAGGGTGTCTGTATTCAGATGACATTGAGCAAGATGCCTCGTGTTGCCTCATTTGATGGTAAAGATCGATGCTGGGATTTTCTTAAATCATCACATTTAAAATCTCTCTTAACCTTCAAGGCCAGCTTCCTGAATTCTCATGTCAACACCTCCTGCCATTTCCATATAACACCAGGAGATGATAAATCCTCCGTCCTCTGAACATCCATAGGTAAAATAATATGTCATGTTCTGGTCCTCATGATTTTTATGGTAAGTGACAGTTATTATCAACACCATATGTAGCCTAACTTGAAGCTGTAGATTCAGTTGAAAATGCAGCATTTTCTGGCCAAATGTGCTTTAGTTAGAAATGTATAAATTGAGAAAATCAAGCTATGATTCTGCAAGTAACTCATATGCCCATGAATCTGGAGCTGCAAATGGAAATATCACCTAAAGCTATCCCATTCATAGAAACAAATAAACTGAGGCACAGCAACTACAAGATTCGCCCATGGGCACAGAATAAAATTGTCTGCCTCAGCAATAGAATGCCTACCATCAGCCGGTGAATCTAAAGTCATTTTCTATACAGAACACTGCAGCAAAAATAAATCCTGCTGGGGCAAAGGAATCCAAGACAGAAAATAATAGTCAGCTGCAGACTCTTTGGATGCAAAGTACAAAATATTCAAGTGCATGTTTCCAATCCCTTCATTATCTCTTGTAACGATTGCAGCTAATCCCTGCCAGCTAGCGTTAGCTCTTCAACAGTGGCAATCAATAGAATAGATTAGCTGTGAAAACCCACCATCCATATTATCCCTGCTTTCCTTTCCAGATGGAATTTTCATTCACTAGAGTGTAATCAGACATGTGAGGTTTTCTCCTCCGCCATGCACAGATATAAACCCATTAGCCTTCAAGGTTGTCGCTAGAATTTTTTTTTTTGTCGCTAGTATTTTATACATATATAAGGAGCATACCTGTAGATTTAATAAAACAGCGCCGACCCTCATGGCCTCACTCATTTCAAGGCTATACATCAGCTGTGGGAAGCGAGGAGGGCTTTGATTATTTGGAGGAAGCACTTCAATGTACACAGTGCAGATGGAGTGCCTGCAGAGAAAGAGAAGCAAACAAGAGGGGTAAAAATCTACATCACATTTAATGACAGACTGAATTTGATATTCTGTTATTGGGTTTACAGGAGAGGAAATTCTGAATTTTTATAGGAAAAAATAAAATAATTCAAAATGAAAGGATGGAAAAATAAAGCTACCACCAAAAGATGATGTTTTTATGAAATTATCTTAGTAAAAGGAAAAATAATGCCTCAGGTACATGTTTTTCCTACTTAGATTAATAGTGTGAATTAAAAAGGAATAGCTGTACAAATAAAGCTAATAAATTAACTTGACTTCTGACTTTATTTTGTAATGCTTCTCTAATAGCAAAAAAAATTCTATAAATACCTAGTAATAAGAGTTGGTCTTGGGGCTCTATTCCTATTAAACCAGCAGAGAGAGTATTGATTAAAATAACACAAAAAACAAAATATGGGCTGTGTTTTATTAATTTTGTTGCTGACATCAGTGGCTTAATGAAATGCATATCAAGAGTCAGGATCATAAAGTAATCATTGTGTAAAATAGTTGCAAACAAAACCAAATCTGTTTTTAAGTCTTCTTTAAAGAGTTTAATATAAAAATTTAGAAACTAGATTTAATTGAAGCCTTAGATTGATGGGCATTGTTTTTGAGGGATAAAAATATATTCTATTATTATAAGGACAAAAACATTAGCATTGACATAATCATCTTTTTTGATATGTCTAAACTCTGAAATTTCTTTACACAGCAAAAGCTGAAGATGTTCAAGGTTGGTACAGAAGAAACACTGGCAAAAATATATCAAATGAGACCTGCGAATTTACAAAGTTAGTTTTCTATCTTGAAGAACATACCACCACTGCCTGAGATGTATGCTTTAAACTTATTTTAACAAAATCATGCCTTTTTATTCAAAACACATTTCTTACAATTTCTATTTGGGGGCTAGAATTTTCTTAAAGTAGCCCAAAGCTCTTTGCATTAAGTGCATCAATTAAAAGACATGGTCACCAAAAACATTTTTCTGAGATTATTCTATAATAGTTTACTTTGAAAAGCCCTTAAGAGAAATACAGATCATAGGCACTGAAAACGATTTTTTAGCTTATCACCTTATATCACCTTATATTATGCCGAAGTCCAAATTGTTTCTGAACATATTCTCAGTAGAATAGATACCTATAGAATATTAAGCACCTCTAAAAAGCTGCAGTGACTTTAAAAAAATTTCATACTTAAATTCATCACAATATTGTTCCAAAGTAATCTCATTTTAAATTAAAATCTCTTAGACTTCATAATCAGTAAAAGTATCTGCATTCTTTCTTGCTCTGATTTTATCTCATTATTAAAATTTGCCAATAAAATTAACCAAAATATAATTGCTTTTCTGTTCAATTTTGTTTTACAACTCGTGCTTTAAGGATAAAATGTTAAAGTAGATTAAAATGGATGATGAAATGCTGCTTATAAACTTAGCGGTATTAAGTTTAGCTTATAGGTACTATAATGGCTAGATGAAAAAGAAAAATATCAGCAAGTTATAAATTTAGTGTGCAAAGAGTCCCACTCTCATATTGTAGGAATACATTAATTGTCAATATGAGGTGGGCCTATTATCCTCCCAGGTGGTGATCTGGTTCCAACAGCCATCCCAAGATATACACTATTGCTGATATTACCCTTCGTAATCCTGACTTTTTTTAGTGTCTGTTACTTATCAAGTGATTTAAATATTTTATAAATCTCTTCCTTTTTGCTGCCAGCACATTCTCTATGCATAAGTCTTATAACATTTACCCTATACCACATTGGTAATAACCCTAGCTGAGTGACGTTGAGCACTGGATTCATAACCACACATTCCTGGGTTAGAATTTTTATGCTATCACATGTGATCATAGGCAACTGACTTCTTTCAGTTTCACTATTTCCATCTGATAATTAAGAATAATAACATTAAGATTAGCATAAGGATTAAATAAGATTATACGTATGGTGTGTATGTGTGTGTGCACATGTGTGTATGTATATATAAGTATATACACACAAAGAAAAACACATTTATCAGTTATTATTGTTAACTGTTCAAAATAAGGCTTCTTATTCTATTCTGTGGAATGAACTAAATAAGCTTATATTTACCTTATTAACATCCCTTAAAATATTTTAGACATTTTAATCACATCTTTTCACTTTTCTTGGCTAAAAACCTACAGGCACAGTATCCCCTCTTGCCTCCCCAGAGTGGAGTGTGGTAGTGTTAGGGTTCGGACATATTGGATCAGAATCTTTTGATGTGGGACCACAAATCTACATTTTCCATGGATATACAAGGTTTTTCTCACACACACTTGATTCAGAAGACCATTGTCCCAGAAGTTCATGGGAAATATAGCATGTAGACTCACCTGCTTTTTAAGTTAGGAGCCCAGGGGATTCCTCTACAAACTGACCTAAAACTCTCCTTAATAAGCTTGGAGGCAAGAGATTCCCTCACTGATTAACATTTTCTTTTTGACATAGAACACACCTGTACCCCAAATTCAAAGTTTCTTTTCAAAAAGTTAGAGCATTCCTGCTTTTGATATTTAGAACTTCAGCTTACTGATGTGGAGTACTTTATAAAATCTTTACCAGAATATGGGTCTCTTTCTGCTCTTAAAACTATAATTTGTACTAAACTTATTGTACTTTGTATATTTCCTTATTTTTCCCCCTTTGAATATTTTCCCATTTTAGAGGGCTAAACTGTTTATATCCACAGCACTACAATAAGGACCTCTAACTCAGATGAAGCTTGTGTCTTTGCCACAGAGAAGAAAAATTTTAAATGCAAAACAAAAAGACTATCCCCAAGGCAGAAGACAGTGAACAACTATGGTCCAACATGACCGTCTCCTTCATCTGCCCTTACTCCTTTGCTTCCTTTGCTCCTTTCCACAGTAATTCAAATGCTAGAATTGCTAATCATGTCCTCCACCCCCACAAACACACACTCCTGGATCTTAGAGTTATTTGGGGAAGATCATAACTCAAGGTCTTGCATTTTTCATCTTTAACATCCTGACACTTCCCTACAATGTGTTTAAATAAGCACTAACCTTCGTGATAGCTATTGCCTTCTAAAATGCTATCTCCTTTTTATCCCTGATGTCAGCATAGTGTCAGAGTTAGCTTTCCTAAAATGAAATGCCAAGAGTATTAACAATAAAATGATATCATTAATGCTGTAATAAATAGTAGTAATTCAACAGCATTGATCAAGCACATAATAAAACAGGACAGTCATGAGGTAAATAATAAATTATAATAAATTCTATGTGAACACTCTGTATTACATTTTATAGCTAGTCTTAAATGCATAAAACTGAGAATCTATATAATACCAATTTTATTTTTGTAATATAGCCAGTATAATGTAGATAACTCTCTATTTCTAAACATAAAAATCATAAAGTTTTTATTTCGCATTTGGTAATGAGGTCAAAGTAGAACAAGAGAGGTGATGTAACTTCTCAGATAATCGTATGATTTTAAAAGACCCTAGAAACCATCTAGTTTAACTCCCATTTTACAAAAGAGGATTATAAAATCAGAAAGATTAAGTGACAGATTCAGGGTTATGAAGTTAATTAGCAACAGCAGATGAACTAAAAGGCAAGGCTTCTGTATTCAAAATCTGCCTGTCCTTTCTCCCCACATCCTACAAGAACAAAAGTGGGAGGTAAACTGAAGACATTTTAGTTATCTGATGTGTATTTCTGTGGGGAGTATAAAACATCCTTGGTTTGCAACGAAGGATGTTATCTCATAGGAAATCACAAATTTCAAGTCTTTGGATCAGGTTATAATATTACAATCAATTTTAATTATTTATATCATGAATAAAACTTCATCCATAACACTTTGTTTTTAAGAACAAAATAAAATATGAATAAAAAGAGGTTATGAAGATAGACCTAAGAAGCTTTTACTTCAGAAATGGTAGAATTTTTAAAAAGTCATATTTTTTGGACATATTTTTTGGACAATATCATTGTCCATATTTTTTGGACAATAGTACACAGTGGTACTGAGGTGATGTCCTTGACACTTAGAGGATTGCACAATCTGTATGGTAATTTTCTTTTCAATGTGTCAACATACTCTACAGGGTGTCTATTTGTAACTATATTTCTACATTGTCTCTAAGATGAAGGTTCTAGGTATTTATATTGCTTTCACTAGGAGACTTAGGACAAAAACCTTATCTTTTCTTCCTTTGTCTCCCACCAACATCACACTAAAAAAGCTATATTTACATTTCAGTGTTTACAGGTTCTACTTTACTATTTTGGAAGTACACACAGGAATCCATAGGAGCAAAAATTTCAGACTTAAAGCTAAATAAGATGTCAGAGAAATTTCTCAGGGGAAGTTACAGGGACAAGATGTACTTAGGTACATGGTGTTGAGAGGAGACTGAAGGGGACACAGGCAGAAGTCTAACTAGAGACTTCTAATTAGAAGAGGTTTTCAACACTAGAGAACAGTGGCTTGGACTGCTATGTTAATAATGAAAGTAGGGGGATTTGTTGGTTTCTGAGTATGTTTTTAGGGTAGAGCTTAGAGTTGTTGCTCAAGATTATATTTGGAGTTTGAATGAAGGATAAGCATTGAGGATGGCTCCAGGGATCTTCGGCCAAAGTGACTGCAAGTTTGGAGATGCTTTATACCTACCACATATTGGACATTGAAGTCACCAAGCATTTTGACAAACATACTGTTGAAATGAATGCCAAGCAGACTAGAACTAAACTCTTCCGCAGTGACCTGCAGGTCTGTAGATAACAGTGGGAGATGAGTATTTTCCTCTATAGAGGAAATACTATTGATCTCTTAAGAATTCTTAACCTTTGGGATTGATTTTGGTAAATCATATTTTCTTGAAAAATTATCCATTTCATCCATCTTTTCAAGCTTTTACAGCTATTAAAGCAAAGTGGTCTTTTAATGATTCTTTAAATTTCTTCTATGTTTTTTCCCTCTCAGAATTTATTAGGTAAAGTTTCACTTTCTCCTACTTTTTTTGATTAGTTTAGCTGATAGTTTATAAATTTATTTATGTTTTTATTTATTTATATTTCAAAGAACCAAATTTGGATTTATTTATTGGCTTTAGAGATGTTTACAACTAATTCATAGTCATCAAACTTATGAATTCATTTTTGTGTTTCTTTGTGGTTTTTGCTTATTTCACTTATGAAGTATCATAACAACTATATAAAGCCTTCACAAAAGTTTCTCAAAAAGAAAAGCATGGACTAATTTCACTAAATAAAATACCAACAAATATAATCCAGCAGTTTATTTCAAGATTAAAATACCAAGGCCTACTTGGATTTATATCAGGAATGAAAAATAGATTTATTATAGGAACTGTATTAAGATCAATCATCCTAGCACTGGCTCAAAAAGAAAATTCATTATTGTCTTCATAACTGAGGATATTTATTTGACTTGAATAAATGACCATTCTTATTTTTAAAAAGTCAATAAAATAAGAATAGAAGAATGTTTTCTTAACATAATAAAATATGTTTTTTAACCATAAACCAATATAATAGGGAAATGTGGGAGGTATTCCCACTCAAATCAAAGTCAAGACAAGCATTTTTATTGCAAGTACTAGCAAATGAAATTAAAGGGAAGAAAAAAAATAGAAAGACATCAAACTATCACTACTTATAAAATATATTCTTGGATAACGTGGGAACATGAACTGGAAAACTACAAAAACATAAGAGAATTAAATAAGAATGTGGGTTAAAATTAATATAGATTAACAGCTTTTACATATGTGTCAACCAACTAGAAGAATGAGGAAGAAGAAGTCTATTTACAATAACACCAAAAGATGAGAAACAACCCAACAAAAAAATGTATAGGACATATATAAAGAAAATATTTTTTAAATAAAATCTACTAAAGGACACAAAAGAAAACATGGACAAATGAAGAGACAGAAAGTTCTTAGAAAGATTCAACACCAACAATGTATAATTTAACCTAAGTAATTAATTTATAAATTTAATGTGTTGCTAATAAAAATATGGTAAAAAAACATACTTAAGTAGCTTATATAAAGTCAAAAAAATTAACAGAAAGAGGAACCAGGAAATTTTTAAGGAAGAAAATCAATGAGTTAAGTTCACACCACTGTGTTATAAAGCATAGTTTAAAATCTTAACAGTTAAGATTGTGTGATAATAGCTCATAAAAAAAATAGGTGAAGTAATGGAATAGTGGAGAAAGTCTAGAATCACATTCAAATACATAAGCAAAGATATAATAAATGTAACATCTCAAATTAATGAGTAAAAAGATGAACCAACCGATATATTATGTGAAAAATGGCATAGTTGCCTGAAAAAAAATACTGCTGGATCAATACCTCCTATTGTACAGTAGGATAAATCCTAAATGCAACAGATTTAAACATACAATATGAATACACAAAGTCACTAGTAGAAAACACAGAATAATTGTAACCTGGGTTTAACAAATCAATAGAAAGATGGGCAAAGATTGTGGACACAGAATTCACAGAAAAGGTAATAAAAGTAGAAAACACAGGAAATATACTCAAACTCACTCATAAGCAAATGGATAAAAAAATAAATACTATTTTTTTAACCTATCAGGCTGGCAAAAATCCAGAAGTTTGATATGACACACACTAGGGAGACTGTTTAGAATTAGCCATACTCAGACCAGGCAGTTAGAATTGCAAATTGTTATAAGCCCCATAGAATACAATTTGGCAGTTCTCTCTAAAACTTACAATTGTATGAACCCTTTGGTCTAACTTCCGGGAATTCACTATACTGATATACTGGCACACATTCAAAATGATGCGAGTTCGATGTTACTTATTTCTTCATTGTCTGTTAAAGACAGACTGACACGTAAAGTCTATCAACAGTGGATTTCTTAAACTGTATTACATATATATGAAGGAATATTATGTAGCTGTGATTAAAAGTTTTAAGGGAATTATCCAGTATTCATCTGGAAAGAACCCTAAGATACACTGTGAGGGTGAAAAATAAACCAGCAAGGTTCAGCAATGTATTAATATTAACTTCATATTTTCTTAAAATGCATACTGAAAATCTGGAAACAAACAAGAAATCAATAAAAGGGATATCTCAGGGATATCTCTTGGGGGTGGGCAGATAAATGTAGTTGTAACAGCTGGAAGTCTTTTTACTTTTTTCTCTCTTACTGTCTCTCTCTCATATATATCTATGAGATTATATTATATATACACAAATATATAGATAGATTTTCTAGATAAATTGTATATGTGTATAAAAAATTTTAAAATAATTACTCTGACACTGAGAGATGGCCTCAAAACCCTGAGACATCACGTATTACATGTTATCTGTGACCTCTCACTATGAGCAGCTCGCTTTTCGCTAATAAAGCGGACACATGCCTCTAATATTTCCCCGTTCCCACTCCCCCTCCCAACAAAGACTTGCAACCTTCACATCTGTGAAATCACAGTTAATTATTTTGTGGTTTAATCTTGACTTTATTGTACTTTTCCCACAATTTGACCAAAGAAGAATATGCAGTTCCTGAGAATCCAGTCTCTCTGATTTTCTGATCTAATTTAGGTGTTTATAAGATAAAAGAATGCTTGTGGCGCGTCTTAAACTTAATTTGGGGGTTTAAACTGGAGGGATGAAAAGACTGCATTGCTTCTGATATAAATTACCTTCTCTCTGCTGGAGGAGCATTATCCGCTGCTTGGATGGTGAGTGCATAAGTCCGCCCAACTATCAATTCCACCCCCGGAGCGATGGTGATAAGCCCTGTTGTTTTATTGATGACGAAGTCTCCCTGAGCCCCAACCAGTATTTCATATGTGATCTCCCCGTTTGACCCTTCGTCTGGGTCGAATGCAGTGAGCTGGAATTGAAAATAACAACATAAATCCTCTTGGGACTCAACTTCTCAACATTGTGTCATTTTTTTTCACCCAACAAAAGAAGCTTGCTTTCAAGCACACACACACAAAGAAAGTAAAAAAAGTTCTCTCAGCATGTACACTCTTGTTTTCTTGAATTGAGGCTACTGTGTTCTAACGCTGAAGCAATCACATCAGGAAAGAATTTTTTGTTCTTGTGAGAGTGATAAAAGATTTTGAACCTTGAAGATTATTTTAATTTCCTAAAGCAAAAAAAAAAAAAAAAAAAAAAAAGGAAAGCCTGTTCCTATAGGAATTTTTTTTTCTCTGTCTTATCACCTGTTCTTGACACATAAACACATATTAATAAGGACGGAGGCCTGGAAAAACTGAATTGCTTTTATTATTCCCATCCTTCCTTTGCTCTAATTTTTTCCAGTCTTAATGTTTTCCTTCCCATCTCCCAGGGATTCTCTTGTTCTGTAATTCTTTTTACTTACACATGGGTTTAGCAAAAATTCTTATAATCTTGTTCACAATGACTTATAAAGGATTGATAAGGCTTAGCGTATTACCTTTTCAAAAGCAAACAAATGCATCTCCAATTGTAGAATATCTAATTAGAAAATAAGAATATCAAGCCCAAGAAATATTTTTTTTGAGAAAAGGGATTCAATTTAGAGTCCCTGACATAATACCACATGAGCATCTGTAAGGCTAAGTTGCACATATTCATAATCATTGCAAATGATATGCAATAGTTAAAGACTATTTTGGGTCATTATATATGAAAAGAGAATAACCATTATTAATTTCATAAAGCCAAATTAAGGTCATTATGATTTAATATGTTAAATAAGCCTCATGGACTTCCTGATAAATATAAATTTACTTAAGGGGGCCAAAAAAAAAAAGATTCTACTGGGAAATCTTATAATACGCATTTTACAAAGAGTCACAGAATTTTCTGTTTTCATCCTTTGACAGATAAAGAAAAGAAAGCTGGCCTCAGTTTACACAGAAGAGGAAGGCAAAAATTTCCTGTTAATAAAACACACAGGGTTGTAATAAATAAAGCTGCAGAAAAAAAATTTCTTATTTATTGACATTACGTATTTCTTATCCATGAGTTTCACTTCTATAAAGTAGCAGTTCTTTGTCATCCACAGACTTCTTTGGGCAGCTATGGGACATTTTGGTGCACTTTCTTAGATAAAATGCAAGTGTACACATTTACCTTGAAACTTAAATTCAATTTCAGATATGCTGTGTTAATTAATGGCCCATTCAAAGGATCATGTTAACTATCCTAATGAAATGTAAACAAAGTACTTTACGCACCTCATCGTACTTAAGGGGATATACTGTGCATAGCCTATTTCTATTTTTATTATACACTGCATTTAGAATGATAATGTGCATAGAAATAGCAGCAACAAAAATAACTGAGAGAAAAAAAGGAAATTTGAAAGAGAGGAATAAATTCAGCTAAGTCTGAGACTGGGTATTTGGGGGTGAACAGATGTGGCTGCCAGAAGGAAAGGCATTTCATGAAACGATTTTGGGACTTACGTGAGGATGACAGACATAGTCCTAAAGGCAAAGGAGAAGGAAACAATTTGCAGAAAGTCAGAATGAATGATATATATTTATGGAGAACTATTCAAGCCAGACTCATTCTCTTTTGTGTGTGGACAAAATTAGAAAATTAGAGGACAGGGGTAGCAGAGGAGAAATCAATTTTGATTATAGTAAATCACTTAACACAATGTCTCAGGAAATCCTAATTAAAATTTAGCTCAAACTGGATTCAATATTAACATTCTTCCTGGGACTGAAATCGGCTAAAGGAATTTAGTGATAAATGGCAATGCATCAAGTTAAGAAGAAGTGTTGAGAAATGTGCTTAAGGGATATAGGTATTATGGTTGGTCTTATTTAACATTTTCATAAATGATATTGGAAAGGAGAAAGCTGGATGATAATTAAATTGAAAAAGGCACCTGTCTGGGAGGTGCTGTAAATACCAAACAGTACTGCAAAGCACAGGTGATAGAAACAACCCCAAAACTGCAGAGGCAGCCAACCACAGATAAGATAATATATTCAGGGAATACAACTAGTGCCAAATAAATCATTAGCAAGTAGGAAGTTTAACAAATAAGCCAAATAATGAATTCTATGCTTGTTACTCAAATAGCTTTATACAAATTTTCAGACTTTCAACACTAAGTAATAAAAGAGTGGGTCAAGAATCCATTTAATTGAGTTCCTATACATGTAAACAAAAATATTTTAAAGGAATTATTGGTGGTCCAAGATTAGAAAAGAGCTGAGACACTGACTCAGAATACCCTGAAAACGGTAACATCTTGTGAAAAACCCTGAAACTAAACTATGGTGGGGATTTAATTCAATAACAACTCAATGATCTTGTGATCAGTGGTCTGTGAGATTATAGGTATATAAAGCCCGTTCCTAATTTAATGGGAAAATCTGCCCCGTAAATAAAAATGCTTTAATTTAATTTTTTTTCATCTTCCAGTGCATTTTAATCAAACTTCCATCATCAGAAGAGTTCTTGTAGCATACAGTGTTAGGATGGGCATGTTGACTTGGTCCTACAAATGGAATATCCACAGATTTGCACTTCAAACATGTATGAAAAATAAAATATATAATATTTATCTGTATAAATTTCCCCACTAATCATGTTATCTTTAAAATAAAATACTACCTCTGTCCAATAAACTAAGCAGCCTGGAGTCACTAAGCAGACATCAGCCAAATGACATCCATTTCTTGAAAACATTCTGGGAGAAATACTGGAGACAGTCAAATGCTTATAGGAATCAACATGAATTAAAACTAGCACATTCAAAATAAAAATCTACAACATTATTGAGAGAAATTTAAAAGTATGTGGAAAGACAGTCCATGTTCATGGATATAAAGACTCAATATTTTAAGATGGAAATTCTTTAAATTTATTTGATTTATAGATTCAGTGTAACCCCTATCAAAATTCTATCAGGCTTTTTGGTGGAAATTGTCAAGTTAATCCCCAAATTATATGGAAATACAAGGGACCTAGAATAGCCACCATTTTAGAAAAGAAAAACAATGAAGAAGGAATTACACTATCAATTTGAAAACACACTATCAAGATGTAGTTTCGACATTAGCTAGACATACAGATTAACAGAAGTCCAGAAGTAACCTCTTACATTTATAGCTAACTGACTTACAACAAAATACCAAGGTAATTTATGGGGAAAAGATAGTTTTTTGAATAAAACCTGCTGAGATATTTATATGCAAAAGATTTTTTTTAATGAACAGAGACCATTATCTCACAGCATATGCAATATTAATTAAAAATGGATCATCTAAATGTAAAATGTAAAAGCTAAAACTATAAAACTCATAGTAGGTGATATAGGAGAAAATCTTCGTGAACTCTTGTTGGCAAAAGTTTCTTAGATGTGACACTAACAGCATGATACACAAAAATAGAAAATATTTGCAAATCATATAGCTGATAAGGGACTTGTATTCAGAATTTAATGAATATCAGCCATTTCAACAAAATATATTTAATATAATAAAACTTCAATATAATTAAAGTCTGCAACATGAGTGAGTAAACTATATATTTTAAGAGTCATTATTTTGGTTATAAGTTTTGATTCTAATGCAAATGGGTTTAGGTAAGAAACTGTATGATTTTTAGTAAAGTTAAATTGTTTTAATATAAGACAAAATTATGTACAAATGTAAGAGTATATTTACAGTTTTGAAAGGTTTGCTCAACAAATCTTTATCTGGTATTTGCTTAAAATACTAAACCCCACTAAGACCTTAAATAAATATACCCTCAAACTTTAATCATGATATCACAAACACACATATACATACACACGTATACTTACCACAGAGAACAATATCATTATTTGACATACAATAAATTGTCAAAGTCATTAAAATACTACATAGACTTATCCTAATTTTGTTTATAATATTGGAAATTATAAAAATAATTTTAACATATAATTCTATATGTAATGTTTATATGTCCTCCACAGGGTAGTAAATAATATACAGGGCACATAAAGATATACACAGATAAGGCAGTAAAGGATATTATCATAAATGCTTTATATAATTCATGAGAATGAATTGATATTAATAATAACTGGATGACTTTATACAAGATTAATCATTTACAATGCACATATGGAAGTAGTTCATATAACCAATTTAATACAGCTGGTACTATTAGCAGCAACATTTTAAAGAGTAGAACACTGAAGTACAGAAGGATAAGCTATTTGTGCAAGGTTACATAGGGTACAAAGTGACAGAAAGGGACACAACTGGTTAGTCTGGTTCCAGATACTATTATCCTTATTTAAAAAATGGTTTTTGTACTTTTAAAAAATTTTTATTGGAGTATACTTGATTTAAAATGTTGGTAACAGATACTATTATCTTTAAATTGGATTTAACATCAACTTTGCCACTTATAAACTTTGTGAATTTGGACCAATTTTTTATCAATGTACTAGCTCAAATTCTTTATAAAATCAGTCTGTGAACAAGGAATATTTTCATAGTAATTTCTAGCTCTAATATTCAATGACTTGTGACACAGCATTAGTAATCAGGAATGTGTTCAATGTAATGTATTTTTCCATATTAAGAGCAGTAAAGGGATAGCCTGGCTGAGGCTAAAAAGTTAGAGACTGTTTTGGAAAGGGCTATGGGAGATAACACTTTGTGTGTGGCAGAGAGAATTCTTAAGCCAAAGAGAACGCATTTCTAGAATGAGACTCTTTCTAAACTAATTGAGAGCAAATTAATTGAGGGAATAAATTCAATGGATATTTGGTGAATCCCTACTATGTGGAAATCATTGTGCTGACCACTGGTGGTTAGAGATCACTAAAAGGAATTTATGGTTCAGTAGGTTAGACAGAGATGTAAAAGCTAACTTTAATGCAAGGCACAGTAAAATGTATGGGAGATAGAACTGCCACCTAGATATGTGGGAGTATGATGGAAAGAACAATGAATTCTGACTTGCTATGAAAATAAAGACTTTATTTAAAAAATAATATTTGAACTGTGTGTAAAAGAATGAAAAAAGGTACAATTTGGATTAAATTTTAAAACCTGAGAGAGATATCAATAGGCATAGAACAGGAAGGATATTCTATGCTGAACAAACCCTCTATATAATCTCAAAGTTGGTTACATGGAGAGATGTAGCATGAGATGAAACAAAAATACTTGAAGTATTACATAGCTGTCCTTGACTACATGGTGTGGAGATTAGACTCTTCCTTCAGTAGGATAAGGACCTATTTTGACTTGTGTCTGTGTTTCAGAATAATCATTTGTAGCAGTGAGGTGGGGAACCTGCAAAAATACAGTTGTCAGAGTCAACTGTAGCAGCCTAACTTATGGCAGTGCATGGGCATGGAAAAGGAAATGATGACAGACAGGTACATTTTGAAACAGCATTTTCAGAAACCAGACAATCGGACAATCACTGGGATGTATGCAGGTGAAGGAGGGAGAAAAGAAACATGACTATAGTTGCTGGCCTGAAGCCAGGGTAATCCAAGATCAATTGGGCTCTTCAAAATATAATTGCCTCCAAAGAAGACAGGTTATGTATGTTTGAGTCTCTGTGTGTGTGTGTGTGTGTGTGTGTGTGTGTGTGGGTGTGGGTGTGGGTGTGGGTGTGGGTGTGGGTGTCTGTGGGTGTCTGTGGGTGTGTCTGTGTTTCTGTATCAGAAGAAAGATAATGTATTAGTCAATTTACCTTAGAGTATGTCCTGTTTTATCTGCCTGTCAAATATCCACCTTGCCATGTCCAACAGCTTGATGCTCAGGTCATCACAGGACATTTAACTTTGGGTGACATGAGTACACATAAGAGTGATGATTGAAAACTTGGGAATAGATGAAAGAGAGGAAATTTATATATTGATTTTTGGAAAATGTTAATATTGAAAGATTGGGAATTGAACAAGAAGCCAGCAAGAAGTCCCTCAGCCACCAGACAGCTAGGATGAGAACCAGGGAGGTTTTCCATAAAAGGGTAAATTTGAGAGTTTTACATAGATTAAGTATGGAGAAATATTTACTTCTGTGTTTGACTCATTAGAATTATGATTTTATATGATTTTAGTAGTATGATGTGAGCGAAGGCCAGATTTATAACTATGTATTAATTATGCATAAATACAGAATAAAATAATAAAGTATCCAGATTTATCAATCCAAATGCTTAAATACATCAGAGTTGGAATATCAGAGTTAGATAGTAGCATGAAATCTTATCTGGGAAGAGTGTTTAGACCACGGCATAGGAGGATTTAAAAATGCTTATAGGCCAAAGGGAAAGAATCAATAGAGAGAAAGAGATTATTGTAGTAAAATAAAACTGAAAGAATGGAATAACTAGTGAGCACAAGTGAAGGTGAGGGGAAGGGGTGGACTTTAAAGCAGTGAAGAGGAGTAAGAAACATGAAAAAAGAAAGTAAGAACTGAAAAACAAGAAATATGGGAAGAGGTGCGGGTGACAATCAAAGGACGCCACTCCATGAGGGACTCCATCTTAATAAATTAAGATTCCATTTTTCAGAGGGTACAAAAATATTGTTAAGGTTTAAGGCAGTTTTTCTCAAAATTAGCTACATATTAGAGCTTCTTTGTTTTATTAAATAAAATCTCTCCAAGTGACTCTACTATGTGTTACCATATCATTTAAATAAAAATATTTCAGGGTGTAGTCCAGGCATCAATATTTTTTAAAGTTTCTCAGGTAGAACTCTAATACTCAGGACGAAGAACCATTGATTTAAGAGAATTGTAAAAGTCTAAGAATAGCATCTTTGGAGTACAGACAGGATAGCTAACTACAAATAGTAAAATCTGCATCTTTAAAATATTAATATTATATAATTATATATAAAAATCTATATCTCCAATATAGAGCAATTGGTTTTTCAAGAAAACTAGCAATGTGTGAATGAGACCTTAAGACAACAGAGTGGGATATCATTTAGAGTGAACCTGGAAGATTTCATTGATGGCCTACAAAATTGTCTTTTGTGCAGCAAAAAATACACTGCATGAACTGAAGAATCATACTCACCCATGCCAGTAATTTCTCTCTTAACACAAGATGTGCTCATAACCTGATTACACTTAATTTTCAGTTGTGAAAGATGCAGCTGCTGTTTTACGGCAGTGCTCCCATAAGTGTATTTCATGAACCATACATGTCAGAATCACCCTGTTCCTTTTTACAATAAGCAAGCATAATAAAGTCAGAAGGCTAGTTTATAACTGAGAACTTTTAACAAGAACCTGGGTAGTACTCACATTTTTATGACCAACTGATCCACGCTTGTGGACAAGGAGAGCTACCTCATAATAAGAAGACAGTAGACTCAAATACTTATGTACTTACATCAGGCCAAGATAGTCTCATGTCTACACTGAAAATGATCTGATTATAATACTTAAAATCTGTTTTCCAAGGCTCTCTTTGCTGGAGAGTGCTCATTGTCTCCTTTGTTTCTAACACTTTCACTCCTGTTGACAACAGATTACTAACCAAAGAGGAAACCAGTTGATCTTTTGTGGAGTTAGTGAGGAAAGGCAGGTTATTGAACGGTTAGTGATGAATGGAGCGTAAGAACCCATTTTATGACCCTTAAAATGCAGTTGCAGATCACGGTTCTGAATTATTTTGCTCTGTTTTACATTTTTTCTCTCACTGGGAAATCTATTTCCTTTTATTTCTAGGCCCTTGGAGGATGCTTTATAGCCACACCACTCTTTTACCGCATACCAGAATAACATTAAAAATACTAATTAAAAAGCTTCATTTCTTGGCATTTAAATAAGTTAAGAAATTAGAGGCACATAGACAAAAACAATCTATGTTCAAATAGATTTTCAAAGGGAAATATATAAAATATGACTCTTTAAAGGCAAGGCAAAAAGTGTTTTATAAAGAGATACATAAGGGAAATTAACTCTTGTAGACTGCAAATGCCAGAAATAAGCTTTTGATCCCCCAAGGCAAACATTTTTGAGATACGGTTCCACCACATAACTGCTATCGTTTTCTTAGTTACACTTTCCAGTTCCCTGCTGGGGGTTTTTCTGTATAAACTTACTTTTACTTCCAATTATGTTATTATAGAGATGAGAATCAGATCTAATTAAATAAGAACATGACAATAATTTTCATTCCTTTATCTGTATAAACCATAATTTTACTCCCTATGAAAGAGTGCTTCAGTAAAGATAAATGTAGATCTCTAGGTCCATCAATTCACTAGAAATAAAGACCAATACACTTATTCCTCCTCATTCATTCAGATCTACTTGTTTACAGATCTTTCTTTCTTTCATCCTCAAATAAACATTTATTAAGCATCTACTAGTTTAGGCATCTACTATATGCCAGGCACTATGGATACACAGACTATGGATACAGAAACAAATTATAGTTGTGCCCTCAAGACAAATGGGTAAAAAAGGTGGATTTCATCAATATGACAAGCGCCATAACCAAGATATGAATAAAATGTACTGTGGCTGTTTGAAACCTTTTCCCCACTACCCACATACATGGAAGAGGACATTCACATGGATGCATTTTTAGGTGAATTTTCAGCACTCAACTCAGTCTATAATGTTACCCCTTCCTATATCACTGAAGAAAGCACATCTTAATCCAATAAACAAAATAGGGGTAGCATTGAATTAACTCTAATTTATATTAACAATTATATCATGCAAAATAGGCAATAATTCATCCTTTGAACAAATATTTACTGCATGGCTAGTATGTCTGGCATGTGCTGGTATTAGAGTAGCAAACAAGACAGATGGCCACTGATGGAGTTTTTAGTTCGGGGTGGGGACAAGAAGAAAAGAAGATAATTTTAGTTGGTCATATTGGCTATGAAAGTGATGAGAGAAAGTTACAGAATAAGAATGTGTGACGGGGTGTGTATATGTATGTGTGTATGCTGGGAGGCTATTGACACTAAGCTGTTAGGAAAGTTTTCTCTGAGGAGATGATATTTTGAGCTGGGTCCTGAATGATGAGAGTGAATTAGCCTTGTAAAAGATCAGATAAGAAGTGTTCTTGGTTAACAGAAAATAGTATACAAAAGCCATGAGACATATTGTTAACTATTTCTTCCCACACATTTCACACTGATGAGGACACACCACTGTATCATAATATCTTGGCTAGAAACTACTGTTTTTGGTGGGTTGCAAGAACAGGAACTATTAAGGAAGAAGAATTACTAGGAATTATCTACTGAAAACTACCAAGGAATGCTTCCTCACAAAGTAAAAAGTCTAAAGAATAGGAGAAAGTAATCAAGCTATAAATAGAAGGGAAAGAGATCAAGGTAAAGGAGATAATTAGAGAAAATGGGAAAGAGCAAGGCACATTCAGGTAACTGGAAATGATAGTTCAGTAGGACTGAAACATACATATAGAAATAGAGGGCCAAAGATGAAGCTGGAGAGAAGAGCAACCATAACATAAAGACTTAAGTACACTGCTGAGGCATTTGGAATGCTTTTTTACTGCTCTGAACTATTTATCTAATACTAAAATACATAGGTATACAAATTTATTTATTAGTATTCACTATATACTATACTATTATATATTAGATTATATTCTATATTATTATATATTTTATGTTATATAATATATATTATATATAAACTTTAGTAATAATTAGGAGCCTTTCTAATACTCTAAAAAGTATAAAGAATCATGACCTTCCTGGCTTGAGAGCAATTTCAAATTATTAAATCTGACTCTCAGATGTAGAGGAAAATATAGATCAGTGGTCTTTACATGACTGGGCAACTTAAACCTTTTGGGCTTGTTTTTTATATTGATTACTTAAGTATTACTTATAGAGCTTCAGATCCAGGAAAGCTGAAGTGAATCTTTCTCATCTGTATTTCTCAACCACTCCCTAGATAATTTTGATGTACAGCCAGTTTGGAAAGTACTAGAGTCAACCAGATTTCTAAAAATTCTCAAGGAAGAATATTATTACTTCTTTATGGTTTATATACAGAACACAAAAAAGATTGTGAGATAACTTGCAATTTATTTAAATGTAATAAGTATAGCTAATGATAAAAATAAAATAAATCAAGGATAAAGATTTTGCCAGATTTCTGTGTTTTCAAAGATACAATCTACTATCTTATCTTAATTTTTCCCATTGTAATGATTCTATTTCATGTCCAGGTAATCAATGTCTAATAGTATTACCCAGCAATTTATTAATACAGTCCTTTGTATTTATCTGCAAAGGAAATTTAACCAATTTCTACAAGAGTTCAAAATAATTTGAAGTTTTAAGCTACATGTTTAATGCTTGAAACTTCAGTATATTAAATATATTCATTATATTAATTAAATATGTTCAATATATTACATTTTAAAAATCAAGTATAAAAGGTCAAGCAGCTATGTGTACATCTAGTTAATTCTACTTTAAAGTCCATGTAGATATACTTTCATTCAAAAAGTAAACATAAATTTAAAGCTTTTTAAGCTAAATTATGCCATACAATAAGTCTGAAATTCACTTTCATTTCTTCAGCAATGTCTTCACCAATGCGTTGTATAATGCCCAAGGAAATAATTGCTTCAAATATTCTCACCTGTATGACACTGTCCCCAGGGTTCATATCTGTATAAACAAAGACATCATAGGATATTTCAGGGAAGGTTGGAGTGTTATCGTTTGCATCCATCACCCGAATATTGACGGTAACTGGCTCACTTTCTTGAACACCATCAAATGCCGTTATCTTTGGGGATAGAAAAATACATTTAATAGAGTATTCATGCAAACATAAGCACTACAGAATTAACTCCTACAATTTAAGAAGTTTCTCGTATGTAATTTACAGTTTTAAAAGGGTGCTAAAATGTTTGCTGATAAAAGGAAGTAATAAAACTATAATAGTACATATAATCAAAGTGTTTTAATGTGCTAAGAAGCAATTACGGAGGAGTCTGCTTTGTTTTTAATGTATTGAATGCAAGCACGTTTTAAAGAAGCTGATAGGTAAAATGTCTTAGAGGCTTGAAATGGCCAATGACACTGCTAATTTTTAGAAGTTAACTACTATTTAACCTTTAAAAAATTAATAGTAAAATACTCTCCATTTTTACATGTTTTGTTTACAATGCAACAGTTGCTTTTACAGCCAACATGCTTACATCAGTCAAGAAAATAGATGCCCTAAACATGTAATATCATTTTCTAATAATTCACAAAAATCACAATTTTTAAAGGACCCATTGGCATTTGTTAAGACTGATATCTTAATTACATTATTAACTTTTAAAGAAGGTCTCACCAAAAAATCAGTGCTATAACACTACCATCCTCGTTCTAAATGACTTTTGAAATCCACTCTGTATCTAACTTTTAACTGGGGACTTTAGGTTTTCTGAAAGCTCTGAGTTTGCTGTGTAAGCTTTTCCCGACAAAAATCCTCCTTATATAAATTCCATTACCTACCCTTTTCTATCAGTTCATTTTCCCCCTATATTTGAATAAAATCTAGCTCAGAAATTTGGATAATGAATAGAACTTCCTTTTTACCTCTATTCAGCTGTCAACTTTCTCTCTCTCTCTCTCTTCACTAACCTAACCTACAAATTCTTGTTGTGGGAGGCTGTCCTGTGTATTATAAAAGGTTTATCAGCATCTTCAGTGTCTACCCACCAGATGCCAATAGCACCTCTTCATAAGAGTAACAGTCAAAATTCTTTCCAGAAATTGCAAACAGGTCCTGGGGAAGGGCAGGATGGGGAGGGTGGTGGGTGCAGGAATCATCCCCAGTGAGAACCACTGGCCTAACCGTATGACAAACTTAAAACTGCAATAACAATAAATAAATAAATAAATGTTAGAAAATAATTTTTTTATTTTGTTGATTCTACTTTATAATATCTCAATTTAAGTCAATCATGAGTGTATGGTGAAGAGTGAGATTCCCATTTTCTTGTGTTCATTTCAAAATTTGTCTTTCTTCTGTTGGAAAGAATGGTAATAAACTACAGAAACTTACAAACAGAAAAAAGAGAAATACATGTGAAGAATTTTTTATTATTTATATTCTCTGTTATTACTTGAAAATATTGCATTTTTCCTTTCAAATCATTGACCTTTTCAGTTTTAAACAGACACCTCTTGCTCTTGCATACATATATATGTATATTTATATGCATATATATGAAATCTCTTTACCGAAAAGATGTAAGTTTGCTGTTCTTCCCTGTCCACTGGTTGAAGTAAGGTGAGGTAGCGAGTGATTCCAGTCTGCGTGATAGTGAAGACTGAAGTATAATCATTCAGAAAAAGGTGAAGCTCTGGGTCTTTCGTCTTTAAAAAAAAAAAAGTGCCATTATTTATAATGTTAATAAACAATGCATTTATTAGTTCATTACCTGGAAATTAATTTTTCAAATTTATTACAAAAATACATAACTGTATTAAGAATTTCTAAAGAAAAGAAAGATTTAACTAGAAATTTACTCATAATTGCACAAAACTATCCACAGACAATTACTCACTTTGTGGAAAATAAAATACTTAAATAAGTACTAGTATAATTAATGTGAATAAAAGGAAAAATAGGAAGAAGAAGAAGACAGAAAACAGTCCATTTGAATATATTCTTATTGATTATTTAATATCAATATTTTCCAGAACTTCATTGGACTCGAGAAATAAGAAATAAATACAAGAAAAGGAAATTGGAGGCAAGAATTTTAGCTGTAGAATTTTACAATTAATTCATTTGTAGTAATAAACTGCACACATGCATATTATTAACCTGTTCTCATGTTTAATGTAAAATAGAAATAAAATTGGTTATGTATATAATTCATTACCTATAAATAATGTGCTTGCTCTTTCTTATATTAATGTAAAGATTCTCCAAGGGGAAACTTAATATTTATTTTAATTAAAATATTTCAGATGATTAGATTCAAAATATATGAATTGACACGTGTCTGAAAAAAGGGTTTAAAAATGATATATACATAAAAAGGAAGTGACTGCAAAAGTTCAAAACACAGGTAATTAACTAGGCCTTGGAAATCCTTCACAATCTTATTGCCATCTCTGAAAGACAAGGTATTAATCTCTACAATTCAGAGAAAGAACAAAGACATAAAATGGGTAGGCTTGGATTGGCATCTGCATAGTGGAATAGCAAGGAAGGTGCAGCAAATAAAATGGGAATGTTGAGAGAGAGTGGACTACCAGGAAGGCTGTGAAAAAATAGATACAGGGATGATACAGCGAGGTAAGGTGTTTTACAGATTATGGCAACTTTTAAAATATTATGGTGTGAAATGTGATTTAATATCACAGATTTCTAAGTCTGATATCAAAGGCTGAGGGCGGAGTAGAGAGCCAGGAATTGTTAAACACATTGTCGATTAAAAAGAAAAAAAAAATTAGAACTCATATTTAAAAAATTTCTATGTAGAAGTGAGAAAGTTGAAATGCATGCTACTACATTAAAAGGTTGGCATGATTTGATCCACAAGATACTTTACATCTCCCTAAAGTTTCAATATGTGTATACTTCAAATAACCTTGGAATGAATGGTTTCATTTGAACCTGACACAAGTTCTGTATTTGCAGTATCTTATTAGGAGATAATATTTAGCTATATCATGGCAGCTTCCTTGCCCATGATTTTGATATAAGGTCAATGTGCTACATTTATCTCGGAACACTAAAAAAATTTATACTATAGATAATAATATCTGTTGGTCCACTTATAAAATAATCAAAGTTGTAAAAAAATCAAGAGGCTTCTCACTGATATTTTCCAATGGGCATTCAGCTGTTTTCATTTCAGTGCCATGACCCCAGTTTCTCAGCATGGCTAGGAAGTGGGGTATTTTGGTTAATCAAATAGCTTAGTTAATAAAAAGTTAAATTCTTTTAAAAAGTAATTTATAAAATACACATTAAAACATATTTTTAAACCACATTTTTGGGATTCTTCTTTTGTTATACTTTAGAGCCAATTGTAATCTAATTCAATTATTATTTTTAAATGATCACAAATGTTAGCATACAGTTTCAATTAATTAAAAAAAGCTAAATAAATGAGTGTCTGCCTTTTTAGTGTTTACCCTTGATTTTACCTATCAAAGTAAAGTCACTAGGCTTTTAAATTCATATATTTTTTTCTGTTCTCTGAACGTACCAACAATGGTGCCAACAAACACAGCTTCTTTTCCTCATATTACACTACGAGTAATCCAAGCTGAGCAAGTTTTGCTATGTGATTTGCTTGCCAAATATTTACTTCTTTCCTTTTGTTCAAATCCTTCAGTCATTCTCTACTTCCCTTATGACTAATCCTCTCTCAATTTCTCTTCTTCCTTTCAACTGTAGCTTCTGTTAGTAAATTTGTTAGATATATTCATTCATATACTCACCACGTTTTAAGCATTTTTTTAATGTCAGGTACTGAGATAGTGCAATACTGTAATGAATGTTGGGTATGTATATGTGACTGTGGTATGATTGTATCACAAACCACACTATTTCACAAATTTATGAAAGCGACAAGATTTCCATTGCCAAGCAACTCCCATTCGAAGATGATATACACACCAGGACTTCATAAACAGGCTCTCTCATATTTGATAACCAGAAACACTAAAGTCCTTTTGATAATTTGTCTCCATTTCAAGTCCTTTTATAAAAACTAGCTAGGGACTAAAATAACATTTCCCAGAACTGCAGGCTGCTTTATGTAAAAAAAATAACAGAATGCATAATGTTAGTATTGTACATGGCATCTTACAGCTTATTCCAATCTGCTTTGCACAGTTAATTTCTGATTAAAATATAACTTTTGAAGTTTATTAATATTTAAAATAATAACCTTCTGAAATTTATATATGTATATAGCATGCATAGATGCTATTGGTAAATGTCTGGGTATTTAAGTATAAGAATTTAAGAAGGCAGATTTGGAAATGTTCAGCCGGTTATCACTCAAAGTTTAATACCTTAGATTCATTTGTAAGGATAATACTAGTTTCAGGTGTGGTGTACTATGAGTGTAAATGGAAGATAATGCTCTGGCTTATTATTCTGATAGGGACAGTGTATTTTATGTAGTCCTTGTGTCTATAAATTTATTTAAATTAAATATTAGTTTTCTAAATCAAAATATACACAGAAGGCTGATTAATATAACAATCTTTTTCCCCAACATAAAGAAATATTATTTTACTCTAAAGTATACGTTCAGCATATACCAAAAGCACAATATATTACTTTGTTAATTTGTGTATTATTTTCTGGGAGTATAAAACAAACTGATATTTATTCACAGCACAAATAAAGTGAATGCAAAAGTAAACACATATACAAACACAAAGGTAAACACATGAATGTAAAATTTTAAAATCTCATCATATAGAATAAATATGTTCAAACATGACAGTCTATTGGATTTAAAACCAACTATGGGTTTCCAATGAGACTCAAAAGATGACATCACACATACATACACACACAAGATTATATGCATCCTCATATATATGCACATACAACACAGAAATGTATATGTGCACATACATATGCATACTTATGCGCATACATATAAATTACAAAGCATAACAAGAAAATAACAAAAAATTTAATCTCATCTGCCAATTTGAATTAGTTGACAGTAGTTCTCTGAAGTACCTTGTTTAAAAGGGTTCAACCCTAAGATTAGAATTTTTCTAAAAGAATGCAATAATGAATTATTAATGCTCCATGGGCTAAAAAAATTAATAATTAAATAATCTTTGTTTAAGTTCACATGCAGTTTGGATTCTCCACAATTTCATACTACTATAACCAATAATATGATGTAATAAATTTAAATTACATATATTTTAATAGTTTTAGGTCTTTATAAGTGATAATGAAGTAATTGCCTTTTTTTTTTTTTTGTAGAAAGGAAAAAGAACAAGAAAATGAACCACAGCAATTAACAAAAGAGCAAACACAAAATTAACACCTAGTACCTACAGGAACTCCACCAGGTGGAACCTATATGCAAATTAAACATTAAATTAAAAAATGTAAATATAAATGACCACAAATATATATATGGCATACAAGTGTACACTAGGAAAAAAAACAATGAACCACAAAACAAACAAACAAAAACCTTTTCCAGTTTATTTAAACTAACAACTTTTTCGAAGGTGTATTTTTTTCTTAGTATTTTGAAACATCATAACATATATATGATAGTATAACAATATTTATAAAGCATATAAGTACATTATACCTTTATAAGTGTACTGTATTAAATTTCAAGGATACCTTTATTTTGAAACAAAACACTATATAGGGATGCAAACTGACTTGGAATTATAAGTGGATCATTGCCTTTCTGCAAGCCAAATGCATAACCTGTTGATTATTATTCCCCGTTATTTTTTTATAACTAGAATTCAATAAGCAACTTTTAGTGGTTCTGCCACTGAAAACCTGGTGGTTTCAGACATGCCTCTTTTGCATTACCTGCTCTATGTATATTCTGGACTATTATGAAACTGTGAAGTAAGAATGGTTGAAAAAAATTATAAATATGATTCATATATATATTACATATGCATGTATAAATATATATTGATCTCTATAGGAAGGAACATTAGTACAAATATTTTTGTCTACTTTCTTTTTCAGTTTTACTGTGACCCTTAATATTCCTTCTGACTCAAAATCTAAACTGCTAATAACACCACAAATCACCGATCTCTGCTACTAGTTCCTAAAACTCTGCCTTACTGAATTGAAGGAAGAAAACAACTGAATTGAAGGAAGAAAACAACTTCATTTTTGGATAAACAGATCCAAGTCTGTCCCCTTCTTGGCATCTACCCTGTGGCTTAGCTGTGCTCAAGAAAACCAACTCCTGGAATGACTACTTCTCTTTCATGCCTGATGCTTCATCTCTGTTTCTATTGGTAATACCTGTATGAGGTGATGTGTCTTTGCCCTTAATCTTAATGTAAATCCTTAAATCCTGTACCCTTATGCTGATTAATTTCACTAATTCTGACATTCAAAAACTACTAGAATTTACCATGTAGTAAAATTCTTGCCTGCAAACTAAAAGGGCCTTGAAGTTTTCTTTTGTTAATACAGATCCTAAAATAACCTAGCAATGAACATATTTTACTTTTGAGAAGTGACGAGCACTTGGCCTGGAAAAAAAATATGATTCAGAAGGACATAAATTCATCTTCAAACACATCAATGACTAATCTAAAGATTTATTCTGTATACTGGCAAATGGAAGATATAAGGAATAATGGTTGAGTTACAAGAATGCTCGCTTCAACTCAATGTGATGAAAAGCTTTCTAGTAGTTAGTTGTCCCACCATGGAATGGGCCATATTGTGAAACAGTTAATTCAATACCATTAGAACTGTTGATACATATGCCAGATATTCTCATTCCTTTACTTGTGTCTGAACTTATTAGTTTATTAAACAATTACTAGAACATACTAAGTTCTGGGAACTGTATTAGATCTTCATGATACAAAAGTTATTAAGATCTAGGACCTATCCTCGATTTAAATTCAATGAGGGAGAAAGACACACACAATGATGTAAATATAACTTTAGAGAAATTCACCAAAAAGAGACATGCAACTCAACTGAGAGAATGCATAATCTAGAAAAGATTCTTAAATGAGGGTGTGCCTGAGCTGAATTCCAAACACTGAGCATGTTCTTCAAGCCAGTTCATGTAATGGAAAATGAAAGATTTCAAAAAAGAAAATGTAACAAACAAAGGTAATTAGATAAGCAGTAGTTTGGTGTAACGCACGAAACCACAAGTAGTTGCTAAATGTAATAGGTGAAGGAGAAATTTTCAGAAAATGAGGCTGCAAAAATGTTCAGGTATCAAGTAGCAGAAAACCATGCACATAGGCTTGAAATTTTTTCTGCAGCAAGTCATGAGAGTATACTAGGTAGAAGTGTGATATAGTAAGATTTGAGCTTTGAATAAATCATTCTAGCGGCTGAGTGAAAGATGGTTTTGAGTAAGAAAAAAAAATGGGAGCAAGAAGATTAGGAGGCAATTTTAATAAAAGACAAATAGGTTGTAAGAGTGGGGAGAGAAAAAGAGAGTCAAGAAATATTCAGAGGACAAAACAGGAAGAATTTAAAGATTTCTTAATTGTCTTGAGTAAAAAAAAAATCAAGGATGACTCCTAGGTTTCAAGCTTGAGTGGCACAATGAAGTGTAACATCAACTCCTGAAGAATGGATTTTAATATAACATTTCACATAGTATAGGAAGTTGGATTAAATGATGTTTAACATTCTGTGGACTTATTTAAAGTATAGATATATCGAAGTTGTAGATGATATTTTAGAAAAATTTGTCACTAGGGATTAGATATACTTGTTCGGTTTCTAGGCACCTAATGACCATCACTCACTGCAGATGATTTTAGAAAGAGGATGGGCCTAAATAATAAACAAATGGCCAGATAGACATTGTTTAATCACTTGACATTTCTATAAAACATAGTAATTATGGCACTCTCCATGCACATGGCTTTATCTAAGGGAAATTTTCTCTCCCTTCCCATCCCCACCAGCCCCAAGTGAAGGAGCAGGCCATGGTGGCAGTGACTGCTACCATATATCTTTTTGGGTCACTGGCATTTGAACAAAAGGCTGCAACTGGTAAATATAAGGCTCACAGTGTTATACAGCGATCACAGGGTAGAACCAACAGTCAAGCCCAGGTCTATCTAACTCCAAAGCACAAACTCTTAAGAACCACAATGTGCCGTCCCATCCCTTGGAAACATTCAGAGTATTTAATAGGCTAACTGAATTGTAAATCTTCAAGAGCAGAATTCTAAGTAGTGTTTTCCAAAGGTTTCAGACCCAGAAGCTCTCTCCACCCTAAGTCAGTAATATCTTGAAGTCCCACTATCCTTTACAAAGTCCCTTAGAATGCAATTTTAACATTTGTAATTTTAAAGTGAATGACAATCCAGAAAAGTAAGAATGTATGCAAGCAAACATAGGGCTTAGTATGCAACCACTAAACAATATAAATGTACCAAGAAGTACAAATACATAAATTTTGCCATTATGGAAAAACTAAAACTACATTTTTTTTTTTTTAGGATTTAGCTTGTGCCAACCACTGTGTTCATGAAGATGTGACTTAAACTATTAGAAATTTCCAAACTGGCTAGTCACTGCTTAAAATATGATTATGCATTTAAATTAAAAACATGAAATAAAATCCACACCAAAATTTGTGGGACATAACTGGGCCTACAAAATATATTAGCTTAGCCAGGATAAAACTTCTTAATGTGGTTCTGTGAGTTTTCTAGTGAGTATTCACTAAATGACCTGTGACTCATGAAACACATTAAACTTCAGGAAATCCCTAAACACTCTGTGATGTGGGATGTGAAATTGTGTATGTATACGCACTTTTCTAGGAAGAAAGTCTATAGCATTAACAGCTGTTATCATAGTCAGACTACAGTCAGACTGTATAAAATAGAAAGGGGCTATCTAGACTAGTGATTAAAATCAATGACGTTATTTCCATTAGACCTTGGCTCAAGGTCTAACTCTACCATTTACTAATTCTGTGATCAGAGTAAGGCATTTAAAATTGCTTCAAATTTAAGGCACTTAAATTGCATTTAAATTTCCCTTTCTGCAATATGTAAAATTGCATCTATTATGTTTGCTGTGAAATTTAAGGGAATTAATGCAAGATAAAGCATTTACTATATTATCTGGAAGGTATTAAGAACTCAGTGTGAATTAGCTGTTGTTAAAACACATGATGAAAGAAAATGGGAGAGACTAAGAAGGGCAAAAAAGGTAGGATGAGGAAAAAAATAGAAAGCAGAGAAAGATATAAAGAGTAAAATAAAACACCTGGTGAGAAGTGGAGTGCACACAAGAGTTATCACAGCCTCTGCTAAGGGTTACAAAATTTTTCCAGAAAGAAAAAAAAAAAATCTGGAAGTGCCCTTGTAATTTACTAAACTGATGACAAAATCCCATGTAATGAAATTTTGGGGGATGTTCTAGAGCTGTGCTGTCTAATTAGCGACATGTGACCATTCACATTTAAAATAATTCAAATTAAACAAAATGTTAAAATTATGTTTTCAGTCTAGTTACATTTCAAGTGCTCCATAGCCACACAGGCTTAGTGGCTACTGTGCTGGACAGAATAGCTACAGAGTATTTCCACGATCACAAAGTTTTATCAGATGCTATCGAAATGGGAGACATTTCTGGGTCAGGACTTTGTAAGTTGCAAGTGACAGAAATCAGACTTAACGTATGTTAAAACAAAAAAAGATATTTGGGGAAATACTGTGCTAGGTCAGAGACTAAAAGGAAAATCTTTAGGGATTCATATAGATCTGGGGATATTCCAGCCTAAAAAATTGGGACTCGGTAGGACTCCTCTCTGTATGTCTCTGTCAGGCTTCATTCTCTCCCAATGACAATGGGCCTTCTCTATGATGTCAGCAAACTTGGTTACAATGGCTTCAGATTCATTTCCACTTCTTTAATACATGATGCCAAGGTCCTCCAGCTCCAATTTTGTTTTCCGTTCAATTCCTGGGAGGACTTTGACTGGACTGGTAAAAATTTTCTGTCCACTCTTTGGAGCAATCACTCTAGCTAAGGAGGTAAAATACTCTGATCTGCCCAATCTGGACAATTTGCCACTCCTTTAGTGAGTGTCAGTACCATAAGAACAGAGGACAATGATGTGTGGAGTGGAAGAGTGTTAGCATCAACATAGCCATTGGCAAAAGTGTGAGCGGGTCAGCTGCCCCAAAATGTGTTTTCTTTAATAACATAATGTCAGAAAAGTCCCCCAAATCACACTTCAGAGCTACCTTCATGATTTTTATACTTATTGTGTAATGCCATTATTTTTTCCTATTAGTATTACATAGTTTAAAGCCAATGTTAATTAAAAAGACTGCCCTCGTACTTTAGCAAACTGCAAGTGAAACATTTTCTTCCTTATACTGAATATCTGTAAACTGAAAAAGAACAGTTGCTAAATTCAAATTTACTTTTTTTATAATAACCTTGATATGGAATTAAATTACAACCCTAAGACTTTCATTTATACTGACTTTTTTCTCTATTCTATAGCTCATGCAACCATGTCTTTGTAATATCTCCCACTGGCATAAATATAACAAGAGATGTGTTAGCAAAATAAGAGCAAAAATTATATTTAACTTACATCTTCTACATCCTTGTCCAGAACTACAATTCTTAGAGGGCTGGTCAAATTCATACTGTCAGAAATAGTTGCTCCCACTGGGGCAGATTCCAGAATATAGCCTTGATAACTGGGCATTGTGAAATATGGGCTCTGATTGTTTACATCCAGTATTTCAATATGCAGACTGGCAAAAGCAGGAAGAGGATGACCATTGTCCTGTTCAGCCTAAAAAAGAATATAAAAGATTAAAACATTGTATGTTATGGAATCCTTTCGGGGTGCTATTTTTCATACTATATGTAGGAATTCTCTTTTAATCTGGTATCATTACAGAAAGAACTACTTTAAAGTAAAGGACCCTTAGAAAACATGAGGAAATAAAAGTCCAGAGAGGCTTCATCAATTTTTGCTTTCCTGTCTCAAACCCAGTGTATATTTCAAGAAAAAAAAATCATTGCAATAAACTTTTGTATCTGTCATGGCATATTATTAGAAAAAATAACAGCACTTAAATACATTTAGATAGAAAACTGAGAAGGGAAGATATTTGAGTGAATTACTGATAAAATATTTAAATAAAAAACAGAGACAAATATTCATAACTCAAATAATGCAGTGTTTATTTTTGCCTCTTCCACATCTTCTTGTTCCACGTAATTAAATCCCCAAATAACTCATAATTCTACATATAATTAATAGATTAAAGCTACATTTGTTGCCCACAAAAAGTCCTCTAAAGACTCTTATATGGGACAGAGAAAATGTCAATAAATTATTTTTAGTAGAAATAGAAATGTAAACATTATTTAACCATAAATATGTTATTCGAGTAAAATTAATATTCCTGTATTAGGAGTATGTTTATTTTCTTGTTTTTTTCCTCCCATTCAGTTTAAAAATTTGATGACAATTTATATTTCCAATAAATTTTCTTAGGAAATCTCCACATGGTCATGCTATGAATGGGTGAACACCAACCCTTAACACCAACTCTTGACGTTCTGTTTTTTAAAAAATGCATCTTATTGTGTAGCAATCCAAAAATTTTATTTAAGGGAAGATTTTATCACAACTGATTTCTAGAAAATCTCTTCCAAACTTTAGAATAAATCATTAACATAATTCAATAGTATATATATATATATATATATATATAAAAATAGATTCAAAATCTGTCATTTTTTAATTGATATGTTCCCCCATTGCTGCAATAGTTGTATTTTGAAATCAACTAAAAGTTAAATATTTTATTTTAAATCCTGGAGTGCTTTCCTACATGAAGCAGTGACATTTGGCCATGAAGGTTTATAAGCAGTTCAGATAGATATCTCTGATTGTTCATTATTGGGCTTCTGGAAGATAATTTTTCACTTTTTTCTAGTTGTAATTTTTAGTAATTTAGTAACTTAGTAATTTAGTTTTTTTTCTATCAATTTAGTTTTTTTCTATCAATTTAGTTTTTTTTTCTATCAATTGAGAGGGTATGTGACAAATCACAGTAATGTTTGGCAGAACCAGTGAGTTTGCACCAAGAAAAATCACTTCATGTTATTAGTAATACTAAAAAAAATTTTGAAATATAATTTATGCTAATTACTGCACTGAAATTATGGTAATTAATAAACCCATTGTTAAATAATATTATATAAAGCATTATTTAGAAAAAAACTACTTATCTTTGTTTTTTAAATATTTTGATAACTATTTCAATATATTAGATTTCCTTTATAATGTTATATAGTTTATTTTATGCATTTAAATTTTCATCTGAGAACAGATTGCTAGAGTGGTTAATGGTACAAAATGTTTATGAGCCCCTGCTCTGCATTAAAGACAACAGTCCTGGAATAATGTGTAGCCTTTTCTGTAACTTTGTATCCTTCACTCATAACCATATGTGCTCCTGACCATCAGCATGGATAAGCTGTTTCTGTATCCAGTGGTTGTGATTAATTTGTGCTGAGACATGGATGTTCTTCTAGGAGTCCCCTCTGTGACATACAGCAGGCTTTCTGGACACAGTTGACCAGGGGAAAAGGTACAGTCCATGACTAGAAAACATCATCTTTCACTGTAGGAAAGTAATTGGTCCATAACGGGCTCCAGCCCAATGACCTGGATCTAATTGAATCAGGAACAGTTCACACATGCTAGTCATTTTGAACAGGACTTTTTCTCTCTCCCTTTATTTTGTATCTAATTGTTCTGAAAGTCATTATGTTATGTCCTGGACATACTAATAATGCTATGAAAAGTCACAGATTTTATCATTTGTCCCCTTCCTCCAATAAACACACGCAATTTATGGATGGTGAGAGGAAAACAAAAAGCAAATTGTGTAACAATGAAAGAAGCTTTTATTTTACATTCAGCTCATATGTTGTTAATTTTTACTGCAAGTTGGGAAGCCAGAAAAACATGTATTATTTGCATGATGGAAACAAAGTGATCCAACAAAAAGAGAAAGAAAACTCAAATTAGATCTATGGAAACAGTTGATTTGCCCATATCTTTAAAAATAACATGTAAAGGCTCTATTATTTCTCTAACATTAGTTTGTTGTTAATATGAGTAATATTTTTGGATTGCTACTACATATTTTGTCCTCTTTGGGGTGTTTTGTATGTGCTAACCACGTATCTGTCCCCAAAGTTCACATTCTTAATCTCTATGCTATTTTGCCCCTCTAAATATGAAAACATATACTTTTGTGTTTATGCAAAAATAAAAACGTCAGTTTTATGTTTAAGGCCATACCACATGTAAGTCACAGACAGAGTAGGGCCCCAGACTCAGGTCTCCTGATTTACGACAGCCTATACAGGGAAATTCACCACATGATTCTCTAATTTAGAGAACGCAAATGAACATCCAAATTTAAGATTGATGGGAAAAATTAGTGGCAGGAAAGAAAATTAGTAAAGTAGATAATCCAGATTGAATTAGAGATAAAATATGTCACTTAAAACAAATTATCATGCTTTTCTCTTTAGAAGGTTCATACACGAAACTATCATCCAATCCTCTCTTCTGTATAATATAAATAGGAATTCTCAAAAGTCTTACTTATTCTGTTCCCCTGTAGTTGCTAGTAAATGAGATGAGAAGCATAAAAAAGCAGGTCAAGTGAAATAAGGTAGTATTTAAAAAATCATCTAATCCCATAAGACAACTTTATTTATATCTACAAAGTCTGTAGTTACAAATTAAACATTATATTTAAAAGCCAGGTTTTGCTTGGAGAATTTCTGGGCATGAGTCCCATTTTCAGTAATGAGACCAAAGTAAAACTAAAGCCAAAATGGGAGAAGTATACAAAATATACTATTTAGTTACTTCGGAGAGCAAAACATTAAAAGAAACAAGCTACTCCATTTTCAATATTAAGGCAAGCAAATATTGATAACCTCTTAGCTCCTTGAACCAGAGGACGGAGAATACAGACTAACTTCTGTCCTACTGGCTTGTGGCAAGCAATGTAATAAATTCCATGATCTCTAGTATGAACCCTTTAAAGTAGATACAATTTAGGGGGAAGAAAGAAAATAGGAAAGATTATCAAGACATTTAAATACATTCTAGGAAAGAAGAAATAAATAACTATTTTCCTGGAAAGTCAGGAATTATTTATTATGCATCTATAGTGCCCACCTTTTACATTTTTGTGTTTGCTTTTGTCTACACTCATTCTTTCCAATTTTTCCTAAGGCCACATCAGTTAGGCTTTTGCCCCACCACTCAAATACAGCTGTTCTTGTCAAAATTACCAGTAATTCCTACAATGCTAAACGCAATATTTATTTTTAATCCATATCTTACTTAACCTACCTTCAGCATTTAAAACATTATTCACTAGTCTTTCAAGACAACACTCTCTCTTGGTTTTCTTCCAATACTACTATCCATTTCTTCTCATTCTAATTTTCTGGTTTCTCCTTTCTTCTCCAACTTAAAATTGGGGTGGCCCTGGAGTCAGGTCTTAGTCATCTTCTCTTCCTCTTACTCACTTCCTTGCTAATCTAGTCTAATCTCATGGTTTTAAAAATCTCAGTAACTAACCCTAAATAGACATTTCTCCAAAGAAGATATACAGATGGCCAACAAATGCATGAAAATATGCTCAACATCAGTAATTATTAGAGAAATGCAAATCAAAACTACAGTGAGGTATCATCTCACACTGGTCAGAATGGCCATCATTAAAAAATCTGCAAACAATAAACGCTGGAGATGATGTGGAGAAAAGGGAATCCTCCTACACTGTTGGTGGGAATATAAATTGGTACAGCCACTATGTAGAACAGTATGGAGGTTCCTCAAAAAACTAAAAATAGAACTACCATATGACCCAGCAATCTCACTCCTGGGCATATACCTGAAGAAAAACATAATTCAAAAAGATATATGCACCACAGTGTTCATTGCAGCACTACTGACAATAGCCAGGACATGGAAGCAACCTAAGTGTCCATCAATAGAGGAACGCACAATGAAGATGTGGTACATATATACAATGGAATATTACTCAGCCATAAAAAGGAATGAAATAGTGCCATTTGCAGAGATGTAGATAGACCTAGAGATTGTCATACAGAGTGAAGTCAGAAATAGAAAAACAAATATTGTATAATATCACTTATATGTGGAATCTGGAAAAATGGTACAGATGAACTTATATTTAAAGAGAACAAAGTTATGGATACCAAGGGGGGAAGGGAGGGGGTGGGATGAATTGGGAGATTAGAATTGACATATATACACTACTATGTATAAAATAGATAATTAATGAGAACCTACTGTAGAGCACAGGGAACTCTACTCAATGCTCTATGGTGACCTAAATGGGAAGGAAATCTAAAAAAGAGGGGATATATGTATATGCATAACTGATTCACTTTGCTGTACAGCAGAAACTAACACAACATTGTAAAGCAACTATACTCCAATAAAAATTTTTTTTAAATGTCAGTAACATAATGACTCCCAATTTCTATCTCCAGCTTGGAGCTCTGAGAGTCCAGAATCTATATAAAACTGTATATGTAATAACTCTGCTTAAAGAATAACTATAAAGATAGTTATTATCTAATTATTATAGTTATTAGGTAACTACAGTAATAATTATTTTAAAATAACTATTAAATGATATGTTTATTAGATACCTGATATCTAATAAACATTTCAAATGTAACCTCTGAAAAAATGAAATTCTCATCTCCCACCTCACAAACCTATTCCACAAACAGTCTTTCCCACTTTAATAGCAGCTCCATTCTTCCAGTTGCCCAGGCCAAGAATCTTGGAGTCATCTTTACTCCTTGGTTCTTTTCACACTTCACATCTAATCTATGAGGAAATTTTATTGACTATAACTTCAAAATATATGCAGGATCTAACTACTTCTCACCTCCTCCACTATTACCACTCTGGTAGGGGCCAACCCACTATCATCTGCCACCTGGATGATTTAAACTTCTCCATCAGCTTCTACCCTTGCCAGTAGCCCATTCTTTTATGTGCAGCTCAGTGATTTTGTTAAATATTAGTCAGATCAAGTCACTTCTCTCATTAAAACCTCTCAGTGATTTCCAATTTGACTCAAGTCTACAGGATCTGACCTCTTACTGCTTTTATCATATTCTCCTTCTCACTAAATATGCTCTGACCATACTATATGCTGTTCCACTAAAAATCAGGCATATTCTTACCTCAAAACCTTTGCATTGGCTGTTCCCTCTACCTCAGATGTTATTCCCACAAATGTCCACATGAATTACATATCTTTTTTCACATGGCCTACACTGACCACCTCATTTAAATTATATCCCCAGCACTGGAATTCACAATGTAATTTGCTTTTTTTATAGCACTTAACAGATAAAATATTTCAAAATTTGTTTATTATACTTGTAATTTATTGTCAGAATTATTCCACTAGAATATAACTTTCAAGATATCACGGATGTGTGACAATTCTGTTAATGTTGACTTTCCAGGCTTATTGTAGTAGCTAACATTGAATAGTCTGTCAATAAGTACTGAATGAATAAATGTTCTTTTGGTAAGAAAGTCACACACTACTGCAAAAGCAAATGATGCTGTAATGAAAAGGTGGCTTAGCAGAGTGGTATTTGTCTCCCAGTCTATATCTAACCAACTTCACAACACCTGTTAAGTCCCTTACCCTCCCTTAATCACAGTAAATGACAATTTACAAGACATCTTGATTGTGTGATAACAATACATTCAAATTCAATTCAAATACATTCAACTGTGTGATACAATATATTCAAAATACTTACAAAAAATGCCTTGCAAGAAAATGTCTTACTCAATAACTGTTAGTTGTATTACTGTTATTAAAAATAGTTTAAAGAAAATCTCCTGCTTGGAGTGATAGATGGGGAAAGAATTTAAAAGTTTTTTAAAAATTAATAATTTGTGTTTCCATCTTCTCATTTGATAATATATAATCAATGGATTTTGTACTCCAAGAAATATTTCATGTCAGCAAACTTTAGAAGAAAAAAACAAGTCTTATGTTAATCTAATTAATTGTAGTTTTATTTTAAAGTGTAAATTAAACGTTGCAATTAAAAAGGTAAAACCACACTTTAGTCTTGATAATTCTGATAATTTTGCATTTTTCCTATATTTATAATATTTAAAAATAAAAATGGAATTATATTGTATGTAAAAAACAAATGTCCTTTCTCTATGCATCTGTAAACCTAACCCTTTATTGAAACAAATGTCTGAGAATCATTCTTCACCAGACCTTTAAATTCTATGAGAGGGTAAACACTGTAAATTTGTCTGTTTCGTACATTGCTAAATGTTTGATCAGTTCCTGATATATGGAAGAATTCAAAAATAGGCTTGTTGTGAATTTTGTGTATTTTCAATTTCAATAGGCTATGTATATCTTTGCTTTACATAAATATTTTCTACAAATAAAATGAATGTGCCATGATTTTAATCCCCATTTTATAGATATTTACGGAGGGGTTGTTTTGGACATTAAAATGAAGCAGAAATAAATTTTTGTGAATGTATAACATGAACACCTTAAGTTATGTGAACGCCATCTTTATTTGTGCATTTTAAAGGTTTTTCATATCTAAGCAAGCTTACCTACAGATAATTGGTATTGATATGCATTCCTGCCAGTCATATAAAGATATATAAAGGGCCACAACCTATCCTCCTCACTCACCAATTGTGGTTCCCTGTTAATAGGAATGAGGGCTGTGAATAGGTGATCTACAGTCTTCCAGAATTTATCAACATTTCCATATAATACATACATAAATAAGCTGATATATATTTTTAGATACGGCGAGGTTTTTAAAATGGGCAGTGGTTTAAACAAAGAGATGTTTGCTCTGATTTGCTTTGTTTTTCACTTAGCGTATGACTTAGACACATTTTCTTGTCAGACTGAGGCAAATTGATTACTTTAGCAAGGTTCTGACTGAGTACACTCTTATAGTGCATTGACATACTTTTGTATTTGCCAGTTTTCTTGCCTGTCTCTCCTATTAAACTATAGTCTTTAATCTCTAGTTCTTAGGACCTGTTTGACCAATTTTCACAAACATCGGATACCTTAGGAAGGAAGGGGGATGGGGGGAGGCAAGGGGAGGGGAGAAGAGAAACAAGGAACAAAGTGTGGATGAAAGGAGGAGGGAAGGAAAACAAATGGCAAAGCCATTTCTCTATATACCAGTAGTAAATGACAGGTAACTTTCAAAAATTATGGCCACCAGATAGGGCAGTGGTTCTCAAACTTTAGTTTACATAAGACTCAGCAGGAAAGCCTATTATAAAGCATATTCCCACATGCTCCCCACAAAGATTCTGATTCATATATCTTGGACAGGGATAAGAAATCTCCCTTTTTATCAAACTCCTTGGGTGGTTATAATGTGAGTACTTTGAAAGACACCCTTCTGGGTCTGGCTACTTCATGCTTGAGCTATGTCCACACTCGAATTTCTGGAAAATCTTTCTTTGTAGTCTTACTGGTTAGCAAAGATGACCAGTAAGCCTCCATGACAGTACTGTATATCCAAAAAAACACTGGTGTCATGTAGCAGACTTAGCTAGCTTCTGGTAATTGATGCTACGTATAATACTACTATCAAATGGGCAGGCTGAGTGCCACTAAAAATGTTTTATGATTGTAGCATAACAAAGGATTGCATGTATACAAATGTGAATATTCTGCACATAATAAATTCAGTCTGCTACTGTTCATAGGTCAAGATCAAATCTTCTTGACATTTCACTGTTCTTAATTAATTGAAATTTAATTATGGATTATTCTATGCACACACACACATATGTATGTACATATTTCTGATAATGTTGCTCTCAAATAACAGTCTTCCATGTTTTTTAAGAAAACCTAAGAAGTGGGAATATTGACAAAACCTTCCATCCAGTTCTCCACCTGGGAACACTGGTAAGGTTTTTGACTAGGTTAGTTGACTAAGTTAGGGCTTTAAGATCTATAAGATCTAGGGATATTCATTTGTGTATGTGGACCTATAAATTTTATCTCACATTTCACCATACCCCAATGAAAATAAGACCGAAAGTTCTGGTGTCTGATGCAAAAGTACTACAGGGAAAATCTTCATTTAATCTTTATGGAAACTTCTACAACTGTAGGCTCAATCAGGACCTCTGACATGTATTTATTTACTTATTTGTCTGTTTCTTTAATTACTATTTTAATTTTATACTGCCTTACCAAGTTCCCAAGTGATTTTAAAATATGGCTATATCTCAAATTTAAGTTCCCTGAAAATCACATGGGCATCTTGATTCAGTGCATAGAGCCCTAAAATCTTCCTTTCAAAAACAAGCATATCACATGATCCTAACATGTCCGATCAATAGCCCTTTGAGAATCAACTGCTGTCTAGCATTTTGACTCCTCTCACACATGTTTGTAGGCAGCTGTTACACTCAAAAAAAGCCAAGGTGGAGCACCTTAGGTCAATTCTTTTCTAGCCTCTTATGCAAGCTGTTACTGTTTTCAGTCTTTAAGTAAAGTCTCAAATTTCAGTTTGGACCTGAGAGTCGGAAGTAAAAGTGCAGGAACCTCACTTATATACGGGAGTTCTCCACAGGATCCTGTTCAGCTCTCTAAACTCTACAAGGGCTGGGGGTTGAAGCCCCAGTGACTGTAAAAGGTTACATTTCCCTTCTTTGTACACACATTTTTCTTTTGGAACGTCTTAGCGAGAGATGGCTGGGGTAAGCCTGTGTTCCCTGGATCAAAGATCATAGTAATATTGCCGACTAATTAATAATTAAAATAAGTGCATTCTATTGCTTCTAGACCCTTGTTATACTATTATATTGCTTTAAAACCTACAGAAACTTCATTTATTTAAACTTTACTACTCTAAAAATTAAAGAATACATAGTCTGACAACAGCCTATTTATGACAATTACTAAAAATATTTAAGAACTTGCAAAACCATAAAATAATTTATCAGATAAAACAAAGAATTGTTTTGTATCTTATACAACTGATTTGTTTGTAATGCCATAAGCATAGCGAAAGAGTGCATTTCTGTTTGGAAATAAAAACATTTTCAGTTTGACAAAAAAGAAATCTTTACTAGACAGACTATAAACAATGCACTCCCAAAGGGGTTTATAATATGATAACAAAATAATATTGACACACTTCCCATCTAGAAAATATTTTTAAAGTACATTCTATCTTCATTTGATGTAAGAATATGCCCACCGGACTTCCCTGGTGGTGCAGTGGTTGAGAGTACACCTGCCGATACAGGGGACACGGGTTCGTGCCCCGGTCCAGGAGGATCCCACATGCCGCGGAGCGGCTGGGCCTGTGAGCCATGGCCGCTGAGCCTGCGCGTCCGGAGCCTGTGCTCCGCAGTGGGAGAGGCCACAGTGGTGAGAGGCCCACGTACCGCAACCTTGGAGCTTCTGTATATTTTTCAATAATAAAAATCTTTCTCTGTGCTTAAAGCTTGAGATGTAAACTGACACTAGAATGACTAAGGCAATTTTGAATGATTTAAAAAAGAAAAACCCAGTTGCTCCCAGAGAGACCACAGATTCAGAAAACTCCTGCCAAGCACAGATATATCACACTATTTGGCTGGTGGTTTGAACATGAGAATCATCTTGGCTATAAATAGCACGGTGAGCCAGAGACAAAATTATGATCGTGATGGTGTAGTAACTTTTTTCTGGAGTGCTTCTAATTCATGTTGTATTCCCCTTATTTTGCCCTGCCCTTCACTTCCTCATCCAGCAAATGTCTATGCTGGATTCTGATTCCATTCCCACAGAGTATCCTCTCCACTAGGAGAAAGCGCTCTCCTAAGGTGCCTTTGTGAACTGGTTGACTGGAATAGTCCATCCTGGAATATCTGAATTTCAAAAAATCATCAGTATACAAAAAAAGTCTGTCTCTAAGTGGGTTATTTTTCAGAGCCTGGAAGGTAATGAGAATGGGAGTTTTTCCTATGTACTAGTCTGTTCTTGAGAAAAAACTAGTGGAAAGACCTGTTTAGCTTTCAAGTCTTTAGATATACCCTTTTAATTTCATTTTCTATGCAACAACCAAGAAGCCTATGAAGAAAGGTTACTTGAGAACATTCATGTAGGAGGGTTAAGGTAGTTTCTGTGTATGAAGGGGTGTGTAGTGGGGAGATATGGCAAGGTCCGCTCAGAGTGTCTTTCACGTGAACATTCTACAATATTTAGACTTGCTGTTGTACTCTTAAAATGACCTTTGCAGACAAGAGGGCCTTGCCAAAATCAAGGGACTGTGATGAGAATGGATAAATTGCTTCCCTTCTTCCAAGCAGTTGCAGGTCACCTTGTGAAGAAGGAAAGAGGCCAAGTAAAATACCACTTCTGTGTCTTTTGTCATCTTACACATTTGGACAGCCACTATATTCAACTGCTGTATTCTATTTCTGTTCTAACTAACCTAGCAGGATGAATAACAACATGAGAAAAGAGGACACCGTATATTCTTTCCTTGTATTAATTTCCATAATTGTCATAATAGTCAATTAATTTAGCCTAGTACTTAGAAGTTTTAGAAATGTGAACAAGCAGGAGTAAACAAAAGGATACAGTGTTCTTTTTGAAGAAACAAACGTAATGTTTTATGTGACAATCTACTAAACTGAAAAAAATAAAACGTAAAATTAAAAGATGAACATCTAGCAAATGTATCAAATATGTCAGTGGACTTCTAAAAGTGCATTATTCATTAAGACATCAATGGAGGGATTGTTGTTTCATTACTGATAAGAACTAATACCTGAAATTTCTGTGGGATAATTTTCTCTAAAACATTCAAAGGACTTTCACTCTTAATGGACTTAAACTTCCTTACCTTATAGATCTTGCTATTGGGCAGAGGAAGTGAGCTTACTTTTCACTTAACTGCTGAACTAAGATGTGAGATATGTGTATTTTATTCCTTCAATGGGAATCCATAAGAATAGAGAGAGGCATATATGGCTAGAATATTTCCAGAATTATGAAAGTATGTCATTTATAGAATTTGTCTTTCTTCCTATGGCTGGACAACATCAGCTGTGATTTTTTTTTCTTATCATAACCCTGGCTCACTGGAAGATCCTACTCAATCTTTCTCAAATGGAATAGCTAAGCCCTTCTTCTCTCCTTTTAATTTCTCTATTTGTGTGTATCTCTCTCTCTCTTTTTTTTTTGATAAACTGACAATCCATACACCAGAGCAGAATGATAGTAACTTATACTTCACATTCTCCTTAACAGATTTAATGAATTTTGATAGCTCTCTCATGTTCATGGGGGATGCCATCCTTTTTATTTTGAGAAGTGATGACTAATGATCTGTGACTTCTTACTGTGTCTGTCCGCCCCTAATGCCTGATCTTTCAAATCAACAAAGTTTTCTGTTGGAATTTCATGTAGTGGGCAATTTGTCAACTGGCTTAAAGGCAATATGGAGCAGCATGATCTATTTTTTTGTGTTAGCAATATCTATTGGCAATGTGGGGAGATGGACAGGATGCATGAAAAAGAGGCTAAAATCTTAGAGATCACTTGTGTGAGATGACGGGCCTTGAGGATGAAACCTAGAGAACTGCAGTGGGCATGGAGAGTTGGGGGAGACATTCAAGAGAAATTCCAGATGTATCTGGATAGGACTTGAAAAGTGAATGGACAGGGCCATACAGGAGCTGGTGTCTCAGAAGAACTGGGAACTCCTAGCTTGGGTGACAAGCTGATTGTAATATTATCAATTGAAAGAAAGAAGCCGAGGTTTCAAACAGATGTATATACTTTACTATGTTAATTTGATGCAATTGGAAAATACTAGGAGTAGTTATTCAGCCAGTACTTGGAAATACAGATGTAGAAATCGGAAGGGAAATATGTCTAAAAGTACAATTTCCATACTTTCCATACCTCTTCCTTGAGGCAGAGCTTTCATACATTTCTGTCTCCTCAACACCAAGCAAAATATCAGGCACTTAATAGGCACTCAGAAAGGATTTGGCAAATTGAAAACTAGGAAATGTCATATGGCTTAAAGATAGTGAATCCTAGTTACCCACCGAATTCCTAAGCAGTAAAGTAAAATTGATATCATTATTCAAATAGAGGCCAAATATTTTCTAGGGTTGTGGCATTAGAGATTCACGTGTAGGATCAAGGGCTGTAGTCACTGTTCTTGTAGGCCTCAATCATTTCTTGCACGCTGTTGTCCTGTGACTCTCAAATTACTAAAGCAAAGTAACTCGCCAGGAGAACTGGCAAATTAACTCTACTATTCAAGCTCACCAGTTTCAATTCTGTGGCTCATTGTCTGTGTAAAATATGTATATTTTCCTTAGAAGGAGAATTTTTTGTTTGTTTGTTTAAATACAGTCATAAATAGCTTTAAACTGTCTTAATATAGGTATGGCTTTTTTCCAGGGATTGAATTTATTCGACAAGTTCCTTGCACCTTTATTCCTGACAGAGGCAGGATAAAATTCTATCAAATACAGGCACTTTCAAATATATGTATTTAAATGCAATGAAGATGCAGTACCCAAATCCAGCAGCCTTAAAAGATTTACTGTGCCAGGGAGAAAGCCATTACAAGAAATATGTATTGAGCACTTTTTTTTTTTTTTTTTTGCGGTACGCAGGCCTCTCACTGTTGTGGCCTCTCCTGTTGCGGAGCACAGGCTCCGGACGCGCAGGCTCAGCGGCCATGGCTCACGGGCCCAGCCGCTCCGCGGCATGTGGGATCTTCCCGGACCGGGGCACGAACCCGCATCCCCTGCATCGGCAGGCGGACTCTCAACCACTGTGCCGCCAGGGAAGCCCTTGAGCACTTTTACACATTGTACATGGATAGGCTTATGGGCTTGGGCCACAATGTTTAAGAAATATATTACAATCTGCCCTCCCTCCTATAAAGGTCAGGGGAAAATAAACAGGCAAATTCTATATAGAATGATCAAAGCCACCATAGGGACTAGTAGGATGCAAGGAAGGGCTTCCGATCAGTGGTCATGCCTTTCCAGAGGAACTGTCTGTCTTAGCATGCAAAGCATCAATGAAATATCAGTGTGAATTAGACTGTTGATTAAAAAAAAAAAAAACGAGGAATGATTCAGGAAGAACAGCAAATTCCTGGAGGCTAGAAAGAGCATGGTGAGTTTAAGGCAGTGCAAGTGGTTGAGTATGTCTGGCAGAGAAAAGTATGCAGGGTGACTGATGAGAGCTTAGGGTTAATTATGCCCATTATGTGGAAATAAAAGATGTTAAAGGTCAGCCTGCTAGCCAGTATAAGTAGGTCAATGAACAACAACATGAAAATCAGAGGGACCATGATACAGTGATATTTGTGGTATCATTGTGACCCTTGTTATTAGTTGTTAATTAAAGAGATTTAGACAGGTACTTCCCTGGTGGTACAGTGGTTAAGAATCTGCCTGCCAATGCAGGGGCCACAGGTTCGAGCCCCGGTCCAGGAAGATCCCACATGCCGCGGAGCAACTAACCCCGTGCGCCACAACTACTGAGTCTGTGCTCTAAAGCCTGCAAGCCACAACTGCTGAGCCCTCAAGCCACAACTACGGAAGCCCGTGTGCCTAGAGCCCATGCTCCTCAACAAAAGAAGCCACCACGATGAGAAGCACGTGCACTGCAACAAAGAGTAGCCTGCACGCAGCAATGCAGACCCTATGCAGCCAAAAATAAATAAATAAAAGAAATACATTTTTTAAAAAGTGAGATTTAGACAAAAAAATTATGTTTGAGCAACTGAAAGACAGTGAATTATTGATAATTTATCCATTTAATGCTTGTATTAGATGCCCAGAGTATAAATATATAAATTATTAATATTTTTTAAAAAATACTGCACTTCTAATAATGAAGATGAATGTTCTGGACTTTGTTAGAGACACTCCATGCATGAACTAATTCATCATCATCTAGAATCTAAAATGTGCTTTCATATTTCTATTGCATAATTATTTTTTGCTGTATAACTATGGTGATTGCATAAACTTTCATCCAAACTGGGACATTTTTGAGGGTGAAAGATGTGTTATAAATAATTACACAAGGACAATAGGCATAAACATGAACTGTCCTGGGCAAACCCAGGACTGGCTATGATTCTTATTCAAAATGTGTGTTTCATTTTAAAGTGTGCTTAAATGATTGCAATTATGTAAAATTTGGAATAGTGTTTTGAAATGGAACACCCTTTTCTCTTTTAATTAGATGTGTTTTAATCCTTTAATATTCTAAAGTTGGTGAACTACTCCATTTTGCCTTCCTAGTTTCACCTTCACATTTTTATTTGTCAGTATACTTAGTAAATAACTGGCAGAAATAGATAAAATGAAGATGATAAATTTCTAATTTGTGACACCAGCTGTTAAATGTGCATACAGCTTTTTAAAGCAGAATTCTTCTTCAAAGTCTAAAAGAGGATACTTCATTGTATTTTATTTTTCCTTAGCTTCCAAAACAGAAATTGGGATCAAGTCCAATAAAAAAAATTATGGCCAATGAAAAATGAAGCATTATTAAAATAAGAAAAAGGGAAGAATTTGAAAGACTTACTGCAGAGAAGAACTACCAGATTGTAGCACTTCAATGGATCCTTATACAAAGACACAATACTCAGCTAATATTCAAGCAAGTGGCACATTATTATTCTTACAGATTGATACCTTTGCTTATTATCCCCTTGACTGCACACAAAACACAATAATTTGAATCTAATAATGTCAGTAAAAACTTCCATTAATAATATAAAGTGTTATTAAAACAAAAAAAATTATCTGTGGCTTGTCCCAATTGATTTTTGTTTCTATAACTGATAGACTGAGTTTCACTATACCTGGGTACACCAGGACAACTGACTTTGATAATAAAGAAAAATAACTGATTTCAGATTTCAAGTGGGGCAGTTTGGAAACAGTGCTTTGTCAAGTTTCTTAACTCCCACAGAGTGTAGCACCACAGGGCTCCAGGTAGATCCACAGGAGACGATGGAAACACATTTTGGAGTTTTATATAGTCCAATGATAATTAAAATAAAACCATGCAAGATGAATCTCATGCGTGACTATTTTACATAAATGGTAAAAAGAGCCTTTCTCTGTTGAATGACTCCCAAACCCCTACTGAATGAAATCCAAGGAAATTGCAGTCGAACATAAGGCTCTCTCCAGGGTCTGGCTCTATACCTCATTTCCCTGTTAACTGCTCGTAGCCTGGTACATCATGCCTCCAAGCTTTTGCTTCTGTTCTTCCTTATGGTCAAACGTATTTCCTGCTTTCATTCATTAGCCAAAGCCATCCAATACAACACTGAGCTTGGGATAATCCCCAGAAAATTTTCCCTGAGTCCCAGATTAATTTAAATGTCTTTAATCTGTGCTTCGTTAGAGCTTTTACATTGCCTTCCTGTTAGCAGTTGATGTGTTGTATTTGGTTTATCAGCTTACGTGATTCTTTCCCCTTCTAGACTACCCATTCTTCAAGGACAAAGAAACAATCAATAAATACAGAATCTACTGTGTATAACATAATCGGTGCTAACAAAATATGTCCTAATTTGAGCTAAAATTAAATGTATCGATGTATTATTGTTTGCAGTTGCACTGACAGATAATTAAACCATTTCTAAGGAAATGCATCTTGGTGAAGTGAAATAAGTATGGCTTTAGCTTAGATAAACTTAAATTTGAATTTCAATTCTGCTGCTTATTAGTGATGTAACTGATTCAATCACTTGCCCTATCTGAACTTTAGTTTTGACATTTGTACCCAGAAGCATAGTACTAAGTACTAAGGTTGTGGCTATAAAATATACATAAAACACCCTGTACAATGTACATGCTCAGTAAGCTTCTTTACCTTACTTCCTTTTCTTTTAACACTTCTAAATTAAAAAAAAAAAATGCCATAGGGCTGCATATCTATATCTATTTTTTGCATGTTTAGATATGAAAAAGTCAGACAATACACACTAGACATACTGTGTGTCCTTGCTTATTTCTGTTCTTCTACTTAAAATGCTTTTCTCCTAGCCCCGATCTCTATTTGGTAAATTCATACTCTCCTTTCACTGCTCAGCTCAAATCTTACCTTCTCAGTAAAGTCTCTAAGAATTAACGGATAGATCATCTGGGTTTCCACAATACCTTTGTAATGACTTTATTACAATATATTATATATTATTAAATCAAAATTGTAATGCCAAATGGATTCCCTTAGCTTTGAAAAATTTTGTGGTTGAAGATCATTTTTCAAAATAAATAATGAAACATATACTAAAATAATTTCTGGACAAGCAAGATCTTTTCGTTTTAGTTTTGAAAAAGCAATAACATTTAAAAACATAACACATTATTAAAATAAAAATATATATAAATCCAGGCACTTTTTTTTTTTTTTTGCGGTACGCGGGCCTCTCACTGCTGTGGCCTCTCCCGTTGTGGAGCACAGGCTCCGGACGCACAGGCTCAGCGGCCATGGCTCACAGGCCCAGCTGCTCCATGGCATGTGGGATCCTCCCGGACCGGAGCACAAACCCGTGTCCCCTGCATCGGCAGGCGGACTCCCAACCACTGCGCCACCAGGGAAGCCCCAGGCACTTTTTAAATACATTCATTGGTTAAGCTTTTGTGGTCAAAAATTAAATCCACTTGGTAAAAAACAAACAAACAAATAGGAAACAAAACCTAAACTAAATGTTAGAAGATATAATAAATTATAGTATGTAGAATTACATACATTTGACCAAGGCATTTATTACATATAAAAATATCAGTATTTGAATAGCACTGTAATATAAAAAGTTATGTTAAAGAAAAGCAACACAGATAATGTGTTAGAACTGTTGCACTTCACCTTTTTAAAGAAAAATTGGCTAATTGCAGTTCAAATTAATTTTAATTTTTATAGCTTAAAAGTCCCTACAGTAGCCTCTAGAGGATTCGCTGATAAACACAAGAACATTAGAACGTTAGCTATATTTATAAACCCAAGAACGTTAAGCAATTAGTTAAATTTACCTTAATAACCAAATCAAACTTCTGGTGAAAGTCTCTATTTACTGGCTCCAGGAGACTAAGTTCTGCAGTCCTTGGATGCATATGAAAAAATCGTGGGTAATCCTCAGGAGTCCCTGAAAGACATTGATATTTCAGCACTTAATTGAGAACAATAAGTAATATGTGTATTTGCTATATCTATTTCCCTTCATTAACTGAGGAACAAAATCATAATTTTATTAGTAAATTAAGTTTCAAAATTATACAGTCTAGGGAAAGCAGATGCAAATGTGGTATATCATTCATTAGTTTATGAGTAAGAGGGTGAAAATACCTGTTTGGATGATTTTCCAAATATCTTTTATTAAGTAATTAATTTGAAACTTCATCACATAAAAGAGATATAAAGTGTATTGAGAACAAATTTTGAATTATAAAATTGTATTTTAGTGGTACATAAATCTTAATTATAATCTGCATCGCCTTTCACCATATCTTGTGACAATGACTAGTAATTTGTACCAAATTGCTTGGAAATTAAAATAAGAATATTCTGTTCTAGCTGGGCAAGTATTTTTTCTTAAGATAAGTATTCAGCTGAATAACTCAATCATATGAAATAGATAAAATATTTTGAATTACTCAGTGTCTACAGAGGATATTTCTTTTTTTTGCGGTACGCAGGCCTCTCACTGTTGTGGCCTCTCCCGTTGCGGAGCACAGGCTCCGGACGCGCAGGCTCAGCGGCCATGGCTCATGGGCCCAGCTGCTCCGTGGCATGTGGGATCTTCCCGGACCGGGGCACGAACCCGCGTCCCCTGCATTGGCAGGCGGACTCTCAACCACTGCGCCACCAGGGAAGCCCGACAGAGGATATTTCTTAAATGCAGCCATTTTAGTAAGTTGAAATTTCCTTGAATTGTATCATTTTCCTTTGTATACTACAACATTCTTTTTTCCCAAAGTGAAAATAAAGTGGAAGTCAAATCATATAACTGTGGAATATATGCATTTAGCATAACAATAATGATAAGAATAAAATAATACGGCTGCCAATTATTGAATCCTACACTGTACTAACTGCTTTATATAAGTAATCATTGATAACTCTGTAAATCATTCCCATTTTACACAGGAGAACTTAGGAGATTTGCAATATTAAGTAATTTGTCCAAAGTCAAAGAGACAATGTCAGACAGAACTTGCATTCAAATCTAGGTTGACAGATGCCAAAAATATCCAAAAATGCGTTAATTGCTATACTGTTTTGCTTCAACTATGAGACAAGAAAGAAAATTTTCCTGGGCATTATGTGAGGGGAGAAAATGTATGCCAGTAAAATAGACTTTAAAATCCAGAAATTAGGGCTTCCCTGGTGGCACAGTGGTTGAGAGTCCGCCTGCCGATGCAGAGGACACGGGTTCGTGCCCCGGTCCGGGAAGATCAGACATGCCGGGGAGCGGTTAGGCCCGTGAGCCATGGCCGCTGAGCCTGTGCGACCGGAGCCTGTGCTCCGCAACAGGAGAGGCCACAACAGTGAGAGGCGCGCGTACCGCAAAAAAAAAAAAAAAAAAAAAAAAATCCATAAATAGTCAAAATTGCATTTGAAAATTGAGCTTATGATAAAGGAGTCATCTCAAAATAATAACGGAAAATGGATTTTTGAATAGGAGCATTAACCTAATAGGAGAGACAGAAAATGATAAAACTGTGTCTATTCTTCATACAATATACTAGAGTAAACCCCAAATGGATAAGATATTCATGCACAATAAGCAATAAAACAACAGCTAGTAATAGATGAAAACATGGATGAATTCTATTCTAATGTGAGAGTGGGCATAACTTTCCTACCTATGGCTCAAAATAAAGAAATAATAAGGAAAAAGAGTGATAAATTTAATGGCATTACAAATTGCATGGCAAAACACAATAAACAAAGTAAAACTGCAGGTGACAAACTAGGGAAATATTTGTATTTACGTCAGAGACAAAGGCTCATATCCCTAACATATGTACATTTTCAAATTAGGAAAGTAAAAGATCAGCAATATATTTATTAAAAAATTTTGGGATAGAGAATGAACAGATGGTTCACAGAAAGAGAAAGGCAGATGACTCTTGACTGCACACAAAGATATTCACCTTTATACATAAGAAGAAAAACTCAAAACCACACTGAGATTCTATTTCTCTCTTGCTCAGTTAGCAATGGTCCAAGGTGGATGCCAAAATCCATGAACTGAATTTTTGCTAATGATCCCACCATTTTTCTCACTATACTGGTTCAAATCTCCTTATTCCTCTAATACAACTCTGCATATATTTTCCAAATGATTCTTCCTTGTCTGTCATTCTCCCCATGGTTTTCACTTACACAGTGTTTGCTCATTCAGAGTCTTGTCATTTCATTCTTCTACCACTGTGATAGCCTCCTAAATCTTCTAACATCCCATTTACTTATAATCACTGAAATGAACGTTACTTGAAATAAATGCCACTTTCCTCTCCCAGTTAGCTAGATACAATTTTTACTTATTGTTTACTGTGGTGATCCCCAAAGTAGGATTGAGGAAAAAATATCAAACCTCTTGGAACAGGTTAAGCTGGCGGAAGAGAAAGACGCGGAGATCACCTTCCTCCCCACAGATACATCAGAAATACATCTACACGTGAAACAACTCCTACAGAACACCTACTGACCGCTGGCAGAAGACCTCAGACCTCCTAAAAGGCAAGAAACCCACCACGTACCTGGGTAGGGAAAAAGAAAAAAGAATAAACAGAGACAAAAGGATAGGGACGGGACCTGCACCAGTAGGAGGCAGCTGTGAAGGAGTTTTCCATACACTAGGAAGCCCCTTCGCGGGCGGAGACTGCGGGTGGCGGAGGGGAAAAGCTTCGGAGCCACAGAGGAGAGCACAGCAACAGGGGTGCGAAGGCAAAGCGGAGAGATTCCCGCACAAAGGATCGGTGCCGACCGGCACTCACCAGCCCGAGAGGCTTGTCTGCTCACCTGCCACAGCGGGCGGGGCTGTGAGCAGAGGCTCAGGCTTCGGTCAGAGCGCAGGGAGAGGACTGGGGTTGGCGGCGTGAACACAGCCTGCAGGGGGTTAGTGCGCCACGGCTAGCCGGAAGGGAGTCCGGGGAAAAGTCTGGGCCTGCCGAAGAGGCAAGAGACTTTTTCTTAACTCTTTGTTTCCTGGTGCACGAGGAGAGGGGATTAAGAGCGCTGCTTAAAGGAGCTCCAGAGACCGGTGCGAGCCGCGGCTAAAAGCGCGGACCCCAGAAACGGGCATGAGACGCTAAGGCTGCTGCTGCCGCCACCAAGAAGCCTGTGTGCGAGCACAGGTCACTATCCACACCCCGCTTCCGGGGAGCCTGTGCGGCCCGCCACTGCCAGGGTCCCGGGAGCCAGGGTCAACTCCTCCAAGAGAACGCACGGCGCGCCTCAGGCTGGTGCAACGTCACGCAGGGCTCTGCCGCCGCAGGCCCGCCCCGCAGTCCGTGCCCCTCCCTCCCCCTCGGCCTGAGTGAGCCAGAGCCACCGAATCAGCGGCTTCTTTAACCCCGTCCTGTCTGAGCGTCCTGTCTGAGCAAAGAACAGACGCCTTATGGCGACCTACACGCAGAGGCGGGGCCAAATCCAAAGCTGAGCCCCTGGGAGCTGTGAGGGCAAAGAAGAGAAAGGGAAATCTCTCCCAGCAGCCTCAGAAGCAGCAGATTAAAGCTCCACAATCAACTTGATATACCCTGCATCTGTGGAATACCTGAATAGACAACGAATCATCCCAAATTAAGGAAGTGGACTTTAGGAGCAAGATCTATGATTATTTCCCCTTTTCCTCTTTTTGTGTGTATGTGTATGCTTCTGTGTGAGATTTTGTCTGTATAGCTTTGCTTCCAACATTTGTCCTAGGGTTCTATCTGTCCGTTTTTTTCTCTTAATAATTATATTTTTAGTTTAATAACTTTATTATATGTTATCTTACTTTATCTACTTTTTTCCTTCCTTCCCTCCCTCCTTCCTCCCTCCCTTGCTCCTTTCTTTCTTTCTACTTCTACTAATTCTTTCTTTCTACTTTTTCTCCCTTTTATTCTGAGCCGTGTGGATGAAAGGCTCTTGGTGTTCCAGCCAAGAGTCAGTGCTGTGCCTCTGAGGTGGGAGAGCCACCTTCAGGACACTGGTCAACAAGAGACCTCCCAGCTCCACATAATATCGAAAGGCAAAAATCTCCCAAAGATCTCCATCTCAACACCAGCACCCAGCTTCACTGAACGACCAGCAAGCTACAGTGCTGGACATCCTATGCCAAACAACTAGCAAGACAGGAACACAACCTCACCCATTAGCAGAGAGGCTGCCTAAAATCATAATAAGTCCACAGACACCCCAAAACACACCACCAGACGTGGACCTGCCCACCAGAAAGACAAGATCCAGCCTCATCCACCAGAACACAGGCACTAGGCCCCTCCACCAGGAAGCCTACAAACCCACTAAACCAACCTTAGCCACTGGGGACAGACACCAAAAACAACGGGAACTACGAACCTGCAGCCTGCAAAAAGGAGACCCCAAACACAGTAAGATAAGCAAAATGAGAAGACAGAAAAACACACAACAGATGAAGGAGCAAGATAAAAACCCACCAGACCTAACAAATGAAGAGGAAATAGGCAGTCTACCTGAAAAAGAATTCAGAATAATGATAGTAAAGATGATCCCAAATCTTGGAAATAGAATAGACAAAATGCAAGAAACATTTAACAAGGACCTAGAAGAACTAAACATGAAACAAACAATGATGAACAACACAATAAATGAAATGAAAATACTCTAGATGGGATCAATAGCAGAATAACTGAGGCAGAAGAACGGATAAGTGACCTGGAAGATAAAATAGTGGAAATAACTACTGCAGAGCAGAATAAAGAAAAAAGAATGAAAAGAACTGAGGACAGTCTCAGAGACCTCTGGGACAACATTAAATGCACCAATATTTGAATTATAGGGGTTCCAGAAGGAGAAGAGAAAAAGAAAGGAACTGAAAAATATTTGAAGAGATTATAGTTGAAAACTTCCCTAATATGGGAAAGGAAATAGATAATCAAGTCCAGGAAGCACAGAGAGTCCCACACAGCATAAATCCAAGGAGAAATACGCCAAGACACATATTAATCAAACTGTCGAAAATTAAATACAAAGAAAACATATTAAAAGCAGCAAGGGAAAAACAACAAATAACACACAAGGGAATCCCCATACGGTTAACAGCTGATCTATCAGCAGAAACTCTGTAAGCCAGAAGGGAGTGGCAGGACATATTTAAAGTGATGAAGGAGGAAAACCTGCAACCAAGATTACTCTACCCAGCAAGGATTTCATTCAGATTTGATGGAGAAATTAAAACCTTTACAGACAAGCAAAAGCTGAGAGAGTTCACACCACCAAACCAGCTCTACAACAAATGCTAAAGGAACTTCTCTAGGCAAGAAACACAAGAGAAGGAAAAGACCTACAATAACGAACCCAAAACAATTTAGAAAATGGGAATAGGAACATACATATTGATAATTACCTTAAATGCAAATGGACTAAATGCTCCCACCAAAAGATACATTAGCTGAATGGATACAAAAACAAGACCCATATATATGCTGTCTACAAGAGACCCACTTCAGACCTAGAGACACATACAGACTGAAACTAAGGCGATGGAAAAAGATATTCCATGCAAATTGAAACAAAAAGAAACCTGGAGTAGCAATTCTCATATCAGACAAAATACATTTTAAAATAAAGAATATTAGAAGAGACAAAGAAGGACACTACATAATGATCAAGGGATCGATCCAAGAAGAAGATGTAACAATTATAAATATTTATGCACCCAACATAGTAGCACCTCAATATATAAGGCAAATACTAACAGCCATAAAAGGGGAAATTGACAGTCACACATTCACAGTAGGGGACTTTAACACCCCACTTTCACCCATGGACAGATCATCCAAAATGAAAATAAATAAGGAAACACAAGCTTTAAATGATACATTAAACAAGATGGACTTAATTGATATTTATAGGACATTCCATCCAAAAACAACAGAATACACATTTTTCTCAAGTGCTCATGGAACATTCTCCAGGATAGATCATATCTTGGGTCACAAATCAAGCCTTGGTAAATTTAAGAAAATTGAAATTGTATCAAGTATCTTTTCCAACCACAATGCTATGAGACTAGATATCAATTACAGGAAAAGATCTGTAAAAATACAAACACATGGAGGCTAAACAATACACTACTTAATAACGAACTGATCACTGAAGAAATCAAAGAGGAAATTTAAAAATACCTAGAAACAAATGACAATGGAGACATGACGACCCAAAATCTATGTGATGCAGCAAAAGCAGTTCTAAGATGGAAGTTTATAGCAATACAATCCTACCTTAAGAAACAGGAAACATCTCGAATAAACAACCTAAACTTGCACCTCAAGCAATTAGAGAAAGAAGAACAAAAAAACCCCAAAGTTAGCAGAAGGAAAGAAATCATAAAAATCAGATCAGAAATAAATGAAAAAGAAATGAAGGAAACTATAGCAAAGATCAATAAAACTAAAAGCTGGTTCTTTGAGAAGATAAACAAAATTGATAAACCATTAGCCAGACTCATCAGGAAAAAAAGGGAGAAGACTCAAATCAATAGAATTAGAAATGAAAAAGGAGAAGTAATAACCGACACTGCAGAAATACAAAAGATCATGAGAGATTACTACAAGCAATTCTATGCCAATAAAATGAACAACCTGGAAGAAATGGTCAAATTCTTAGAAATGCACAACCTGCCAAGACTGAATCAGGAAGAAATAGAAAATATGAAGAGACCAATCACAAGCACTGAAATTGAAACTGTGATTAAAAATCTTGCAACAAGCAAAAGCCCAGGACCAGATGGCTTCACAGGCGAATTCTATCAAACATTTAGAGAAGAGCTAACACCTATCCTTCTCAAACCCTTCCAAAATATAGCAGAGGGAGGACCACTCCCAAACTCATTCTATGAGGCCACCATCACCCTGATACCAAAACCAGACAAGGATGTCACAAAGAAAGAAAACTACAGGCCAATATCACTGATGAACATAGATGCAAAAATCCTCAACAAAATACTAGCAAACAGAATCCAACAGCACATTAAACGGATCATACACCATGATCAAGTGGGATTTATTCCAGGAATGCAAGGATTCTTCAATATACGCAAATTAATCAACATGATACGCCATATTAACAAATTGAAGGAGAAAAACCATATGATCATCTCAATAGATACAGAGAAAGCTTTCGACAAAATTCAACACCCATCTATGATAAAAGCTCTGCAGAAAGTAGGCATAGAGGGAACTTTCCTCAACATAATAAAGGCCATATATGACAAACGCGCAGCCAACATCATCCTCAATGGTGAAAAACTGAAAGCATTTCCAGTAAGATCAGAAACAAGACAAGGTTGCTCACTCTCACCACTCTTATTCAATATAGTTTTGGAAGTTTTAGCCACAGCAATCAGAGCAGAAAAGGAAATAAAAGGAATCCAAATCGGAAAAGAAGAAGTAAAGCTGTCACTGTTTGCAGATGACATGATACTATACATAGAGAATCCTAAAGATACTACCAGAAAACTACTAGAGCTAATCCATGAATTTGGTAAAGTAGCAGGATACAAAATTAATGCACAGAAATCTCTGGCATTCCTATACACTAAAGATGAAAAACCTGAAAGTGAAATCAAGAAAACACTCCCATTTACCATTGCAACAAAAAGAATAAACTATCTAGGAATAAACCTACCTAAGGAGACAAAAGACCTGTATGCAGAAAATTATAAGACACTGATGAAAGAAATTAAAGATGATACAAATAGATGGAGAGATATACCATGTTCTTGGATTGGAAGAATCAACATTGTGAAAATGACTCTACTACCCAAAGCAATCTATAGATTCAATGCAATCCCTATCAAACTACCACTGGCATTTTTCACAGAACTAGAACAAAAAATTTCGCAATTTGTATGGAAACACAAAAGACCCCGAATAGCCAAAGCAATCTTGAGAACGAAAAATGGAGCTGGAGGAATCAGGCTCCCAGACTTCGGACTATACTACAAAGCTACAGTAATCGAGACAGTATGGTACTGGCACAGAAACAGAAAGATAGATTAATGGAACAGGATAGAAAGCCCAGAGATAAACCCACGCACATATGGACACCTTATCTTTGATAAAGGTGGCAGGAATGTACAGTGGAGAAAGGACAGCCTCTTCAATAAGTGGTGCTGGGAAAATTGGACAGCTACATGTAAAAGTATGAGATTAGATCACTCCCTAACACCATACACAAAAATAAGCTCAAAATGGATTAAAGACCTAAATGTAAGGCCAGAAACTATCAAACTCTTAGAGGAAAACATAGGCAGAACACTCTATGACATAAATCACAGCAAGATCCTTTCTGACCCACCTCCTAGAGAAATGGAAATAAAAACAAAAATAAACAAATGGGACCTAATGAAACTTCAAAGCTTTTGCACAGCAAAGGAAACATAAACAAGACCAAAAGACAACCCTCAGAATGGGAGAAAATATTTGCAAATGAAGCAACTGACAAAGGATTAATCTCCAAAATTTACAAGCAGCTCATGCAGCTCAATAACAAAGAAACAAACAACCCAATCCAAAAATGGGCAGAAGACCTAAATAGACATTTCTCCAAAGAAGATATACAGACTGCCAACAAACACATGAAAGAATGCTCAACATCATGAATCATTAGAGAAATGCAAATCAAAACTACAATGAGATATCATCTCACACCAGTCAGAATGGCCATCATCAAAAAATCTAGAAACAATAAATGCTGGAGAGGGTGTGGAGAAAAGGGAACACTCTTGCACTGCTGGTGGGAATGTGAATTGGTTCAGCCACTATGGAGAACAGTATGGAGGTTCCGTAAAAAACTACAAATAGAACTACCATATGACCCAGCAATCCCACTACTGGGCATATACCCTGAGAAAATCATAATTCAAAAAGAGTCATGTACCAAAATGTTCATTGCAGCTCTATTTACAATAGCCCGGAGATGGAAACCACCTAAGTGCCCATCATCAGATGAATGGATAAAGAAGATGTGGCACATATATACAATGGAATATTACTCAGCCATAAAAAGAAACGAAATTGAGCTATTTGTCATGAGGTGGATAGACCTAGAGTCTGTCATACAGAGTGAAGTCAGAAAGAAAAAGACAAATACTATACGCTAACACATATATATGGAATTTTAGAAAAAAAAAATGTCATGAAGAACCTAGGGGTAAGACAGGAATAAAGACACAGACCTACTGGAGAACGGACTTGAGGATATGGGGAGGGGAAAGGGTGAGCTGTGACAGGGCGAGAGGGAGTCATGGACATATATACACTACCAAACGTAAGGTAGATAGCTAGTGGGAAGCAGCCGCATGGCATAGGGATATCAGCTTGGTGCTGTGACCGCCTGGAGGGGTGGGATAGGGAGGGAGATGCAAGAGGGAACAGATATGGGAACATATTGTATATGTATAACTGATTCACTTTGTTATAAAGCAGAAACTAACACACCATTGTAAAGCAATTATACCCCAATAAAGATGTTAAAAAAAATAAAAATAAAAAAATAAAATAAAATGTGTTTCTTATAGATAGCATGTAGTAAGATCATGTTTTTCTTTTTCTCTTTTTATGTATTGTGCCAATCTGAATCTTTTAATTGGAACATTGAATCCATTTACATTGATTGTGATTACTAAAAAGATGTTATTTACCTCTGCCATTTTGCTGTCTTCTATATATCTTAGGCCCTTTTTGTTCCTCTATTGTTCCATTACTGCTTTATTTTTCATGTGTACTGTTTAAATTCCTTTGTTTTGTGCTTTACTATAAATTTTCAAATTATGTAAACAATTAAATTGTTAAACTATTCTCCTAGTGGCTATGCTGGGAATTAAGATTGATGTCTTAATTTATGGCAATCTAATTTGGACTAATAGCAACTTAACTTCAATAGTATATAAAAATTTTACTCCTGTATAACTCATTTTACCTTTGCTCTTTGCTGTTATTATCACAAGTTACATGTTTCTACTTTGTCCATCAATATAGATGTATAATTATTGATTTATGATATTTTCTTTAAATCAAATAAGAGAAAGAAGAATTACTAACGTGTGTGTGTGTGTGTGTGTGTGTGTATATATATATATATAAAAAATGTCTTTTATACTTAACTATGTAGTTATTTTTACCAGTGTTCTTTATTTCTTCATGTAGAACTGAGATACTTTCTATTGTGCTTTCATTTCAGCCTTAGGTCTCTACCCTTCAATATTTCTTGTAGCAAAGGTGTGTTACTGATAAATTCTCAGATTATCTGGGAATATCTTAATTTCTCATTTATTTTTGAAGGCTATATTTGCTGTATTTAGAACTATTAATGAACATTTTCTTTTTCTTTCAGTTCTCTGAACATGTCATACTAATGTATTCCAGTATTCATGTTGCCTGATGAGAAGTCGGGTTATAATTTTATTGAGAATCAATTTCTATTTGCATATTATTTTTTTTGCATATTTCTATTATGCATAAATTGGTCCACAGAATGGTATTTTTTAGGTCTCTGAAGCTCTCTTTGCATTTCTTCATTCTTCATTTCTTCATTGCATTTCTTCATTCTTTTTCTCTTTCATCTTCTCAGATTTGGTAATTCAATTGACCTCTCTTCAAGTTTGCTGATTCTTTCTTCTTCCTGCTTGAATCTTCATTGAGCCCTGCTAGTGAATTTTTTATTTCAGTTGTTATACTTTTCAACTCCAAAATTTGTTTCCTTTTCATAATTTCTATCTTTTTGTTGATATTCTCTATTAAGATGACATAGAATTGGCTCAGGCTACTGTGGGTAATCAACAGCAGTGGCAGTAATTCCCCCATTGATAATAATGATGGTAGGACCAGTGAAGGGGTTGGCTTTTTACACACATCAGCATCCACATCCTCAAGTCTAGTAATCCGACTATAAACAATGTGTGAAAGTAGAAGAGCTTGCCACCTAGCAACTGGGAAAACAAGCTCTGAAGGACACATACATTCAGAATTATCTGGATGGACATAAGGGAAACTAAGAGTTCTGGAAAAATAGGTAAAATCAGAGCCATGGGAACCCTGTCTTGTGGCAGAGGGAAACGGTTTGTGCTTCTAAACAGTTTTGCATGACTTAGGAAACATACTTTATTTTGCTTCCTAATGGTAATAACAACATCAACTATCATTTATCGAGTGCTTTTTTCCAGGCACTAATATTTACATGAATTAGATCAAATTCTCAAAACACTTTTACAGAAAAGTCTATTTTGATCAATCCCTTTGTCAAAGGTCTATTTTAAAGAGGAACAATCTGAGACAGAGAGATTAAGTAACTCGCCTAACATTATATGAATAGTAAGGGTTGAAGTCAGGATTTAAACATGGATAGTACAATTCCTGAGGCTATGCTCTCAACACTTACAATGTCCTCTCTGTCTTTTAGAAGTGTACATACTATGAAAATATATCAATTTATTTAACTTAGCTGTGAAAGCAAAGTTAATGATAGAGGTTATATATATTATGTAGTACTATCCATTATCCTAATGTTGGAGGTTGATGAAACTTAACGTCATTATGTCATTTTTCTGTTCTAATTCCTGCATTGGTTCCACGTTTCACTCAGAGTAAAAGCCAACAAAGCTCAATAGTATACAAGACTATATCTTCTGGTCGCCCTTATTTCTCATACCCTCTTTCTTCTACTTCCCCCTCACTGACTCCTCTCCAGTGCTACTGGCCTCATTGATGTTTCTGAAACTCACCAGGCAAACTCCTGCTTCTATCTCTGCCTAGAAACTCTTTTCCCAGATATCAACATGGTTAACTCCTTCAAGTTCTATAGGATTTTACTCAAATCTCACCTTTTCAATGAGACATATCTTGATCAATCCTATTTAATACTGCAACACCCCTTCTGTACCTCTAATCCCATTCATCAGCTCGATTTTTCTCATAGCACTACCATTTATTTTGTATAATAAATACATTTATTTACCACATTAATTGTTTATTGCCTGTTTCTGCTGCCCGAAAACCAGTGCTACAAAGTGAGGAATCTGTCTTGCTCAACAGAGTAAGCACTCATTTATTCAAAGAGATTAAATTTTTTAAAGTGAAAGAAACATGAATATCAGTGGATACTATCCCATTCTGAGTAACATGGTTCCCCAAGACTATCTTTAAATGTAATGCTTTGGACTTTGCACAGGCTGCATCAACTATCTAAATAATTTTTATCCCATTTTATACTTGAAAACCCCTCTCTTTCTGCTAAAATAACTCTGTCTAAGCAATTTTCTTAGAAATCCTTAGTACTTTACTCCCATGAGACCACATGATATGTGGCTCATACTTTATTTGTAGTACTTAAAACCATGTATTTTAATTTATCTTTTGGCATGTTTCTATCCATAGACTCTACCCCTCCCTAACCTAGAACATTTATCCCTCATCTTCGTATCTATAGCATCTAGCATAGTAATTGACATATTGTCAAGCCCTCAGTTAATAAAATAAACAATAACTATTTCCTTTTATGTATACCAAACCCCCTACAGACTTAAAAGAGACTTCTGTTTATGTTTATAAGCGCTTTTAAAAAGTTTAATCGTCTAATCTATACAACTGACTTATAATACGTATGTAGTTCTAGACACCAAAGGCTTGAAACAGAATTACTTAAGTTTTCTTTACAGACAGCATTTCTAAGTAGGATATAGCATCATATTTTGAAATCTGTCTAACGTCTCTAGGTGGTTGTGTTGTTATATATGTGTACATGGGGTGGGAAGGGGTTAAGGGTAAAGTTAAATTCCATTGAATAGTTGTTTTCAAGCATACTTCACAAGTGACCTTCTTCATTAAGAGATGTATGGTGTGTTTTACATATATCTGTCTCTCTGGAGACTATAAATCATGCAAAGCAGCAACATCCATATTTTAGCAAAAGCAATTCAAGAAGAGTGACATGATCAGATTCTCATTTTTGCTTTTGGTACAACTGGCAGATATGCACAAGAATGGATTAAAATGGCTTCTGTGAAATTGTTCAAGGAAAAATTAACCAAGGGTATAATGTTTCCTTGGGGTAACACGATCTTTCTCTTTCCTTTTGGCTCCGATAGCTCTTAAATTTAAGTCACATATTTTTAGAATTATATAATGGTATCCAACCAATGACAAAGTACTAGTAGAGCAAACAGTGTAAGTTTTTCAATTCACTTTCAATTTTTTCTTAGAGAATTCTTTATGAGGTGATACAGAGGAAACTACCAATAAGTGGATTAAATCCTACTTTTGAAGTTGTTTTGCTTCCTCAATAAAAGTGTTCCTACTTGTTGTTCTACAAATTTCACTGAGACTAATACTAAAGAAGAAAAATGGTTATTTTTAAATGGTTATTTTTAAATTTAGTTTTACATAAAAAATAATTTCAATAAAATTTCTAAAAAATAATTTCTAAAAAGAAAATCTTTGTTATTAAAGTTTTTTTAATTTGAAACATTTTTTTTCCCTACATGATTCTAGAGCTATAACTGAGCGTGCAAAATGTTAGCAGATACAAACCAACAAGGATGGAATAGAGGATGCCTGGCCTATCTGATGGCGGCTGAATATTCCGGTCCTGATCAATGGCTTCGATCGGTGGGGTAACAATGATGGGGTTCAATTCTTCCTGGAAAAAAAATCAGAGAGTTTAGTTCAGCTTCATTACCTCAGAAAGAATTGACACGCAGATATTGTAGTCTGGACAGCTAGGTAACACCTGAGCCAGCAGTTAGACTCAGATTTCAAGATTTGTTGTTGAACACCATAGACTAGTTAATTTTGAATCTGAAGAAAGGACAGACATTATAATAATCTCCAAGAGTGGCCTTGCCTGTTATTGTGGAAAAAATAAGAACAAATATATTCAGAGACAACCCTAGAAAGGTAAACTGAGCTCAGAATGACTTGTATCTCTGGCATATTACCTTCAATTATTATAATTCTTAATTTTAACTGATTCTAATATCTACCCTTCTCTATATATAATATTGGACTCATCATTGCTTGGATTTGTGGTCTGTATTTTAATCGAATAATTTTATAGCATTTAGAAAGAGAACAGTTACGTTAAAATAGTAAAAACTTCACCATCAACTATAAATATATTCTAGCACTGATAATTAAGTGATTCGAAATTTTAGCAAACTATATAATTTAATACCTAAATAATTGAACTTATCAATTATTAAATTACTGTCATTGCATTTTATGTGTTGTTTACACTTAGAAACTTCTCTTTTTCAATATCTTTTTAAAAACCCACTTAATATACGTTTGATATTTAAAATCTAGTATAATCTCCCTTTAACAAAAAAAATAAGATTTAGACTACATGAAAGAAAATTTGCTGCACAATTGTCAATAACAATTGGTCAATGTCAATTTGTGGACACTGTTATTCTCATCTCATGTTATATTGTAAGTATACTATTTCCCAGAAGCTTTTGAAAATATTTAGCCAGATTCCTGTCTCTTTCTGTATGTTAACTAACAGAGAAAGGAAAAACAAATCTAACATGTTCACAATACTCTTATTTAGACACATATATACTTAACATATATTCTTAAGAGGCCAAACTACCATTTCTATTTTTCTTTGATTAGTTTTGCTTTTTTCAAGTGGCAGAAATATCAAATCGTTTGAAAAAGTGCCATACATTTTGAAATATTTTTCCTTTGTGAACATTTTAAAAATGTAGTATTAAGGTGGGTGGCATGGGTCAAGCTGATCACTTTCAACTTTTTATGTGATCATAGAAGAAACACAAGTGGAACAGTCACATATATCTTTGAAGCTTATATACTACAAAATATATGATGTCTGGTTCTTTTCAAAACCTTCCAAACAGTATTGATAATTTTCTTTTTTTTAATTTTTAAAATTTATTTATTTTTTTACTGAAGTATAGTTGATTTACAATGTTGTATTAGTTTCAGGTGTACAGCAAAGTGATTCAGTTATACACACATACAGATCTATTTTTTTTTCAGATTCTTTCCTCTTATAGGTTATTACAAAAATGAGTATATTTCTCTGTGCTATACAGTACATCTTTGCTTTGATAATTTTCATCCTTAAAATGGGGGAGCAAAGAGCACACATGTGAAATACTCATACAGCCATGGCTCATGAAAATCACATCAGTTTCTGCCTGATCACTGGAACTTTATGCACATATTCAAACAAACAAACAAAAACACCTCAAGGAACTAACAAAAAATACTCTTATTATTTCCATGTATTCCAATATGTATCTGAAGAATTTTAAGGTATATTTTTTACCTCACAAATTGTGACTGACTGTTGTATCCAAAATGTGCATTTGAATATCCTTTCAATTGCATATTTGACCTTGATATATAAGGCTTTTTTTTTTTTTTGGTCACCTTAATGTTTTAAACATATACCACTCTGCCTTACATTTAGACCCTATTAATATTGTCTCACTGAAGAAAAGTTCCTAATTTTAACATAGTCCTATACATTCCTTTCTCTTTTCATTTATACTTGGCGATTTCCTCTACCTGCACACATAATCTGACCACCTGAGGAACAGTTGATAATTTTCCCTTATCTACATCTATACAGAGACTATTGTGCTCATCCATATCAAAATGTATTGAACATTCTTGCTGACTGTACATCTGAGTTTCCGTGCCCATAACTTTCTTGAGAGCAGGGGTAAGGCTGATTTATATCTGTAGCACCAGAAACGTATGGGGCACACAGACATTCAAGAACTGTTGAATAAACGGCTTCTCAGCTCCAGATTATTTAGAGTATTCTTGACCCATGGATCCTTTCCTTTCTCTCTGGGTTCCTGTGGGACATCCAAATACACACACTGACATTTGATAAGTATCTTTTTATAACTCCCAGATCTTTGTGCTCACAAAGTTATTGCACCCAACTGGAGGGAAAAATAATGTGGCCATGGGAGTGGATCAAAATGCACAGATATGGGCTCAGAGTTTTTCACTGAGATGGCCTTTGGGTGTTACAGTAAGTAGTCTCATAAATATTCCAGTAGATTGAGTGGTGAACGTCTGTATCCTACAACAAAACATACCAACCTTGCTAGTAAGTTTTCAATAAGCTATTTAATTCCTCAGAGTTTGAATCCTAATTTTCAAAGTGAGATTAATAATATCTACATTCAACAATTAATGTGAGGATTCATCAAAGAATGTATGTAAAACAGTAAGTGGCATACTTAATACATGGAAATTATTAGTATTATCAAAATTAATATTATTTTTAATTGTGTAATATTGACATTAAACTTGCCTCCAAACTATAAGCAGAGAAAGAGATGGAAAATTTTAATTTCAAGTTGGAAGCTTATTTGAAACCAGATCTTGCATATTTCCTGAAAACATGACACTGACATGAATCTTGAATGTTTTATTTAGGATTACAAAATTGTTCAAATGTTTCAGGGAATGAAGGGGGACTATCTATCATTGCTATTTAATTTTAAACAGAGATTTGGATGTAAAACCTGCAAAGCAAATTATTTAATGATTATACTTAAACACAATTTTAAATAGTGTATCAGGGAGTTGAATGTTCACTTAAAATGAACATTTCATTTTACTTTATTAAAAGGAATCTTCAGTGATATTCCTTTTCTGTAGACTCAGACACATTACAATTTCATATCCAATTTAAAAACTCATTCCCCACCCTTTGATTAAAGAAATTTGTGATAACTCTTTGATTTATAAATATTCTGATGAGTTATATAAATGTATCAAGCACTTGCTGTGTGCAAAGAATTCCACTAATTGTTCAAGAAGTGTTAAAAAATAGGTAATAGTTCTGGAATTATGAAGGAGCTCACAGTCATGAGGATGGGGACTCAAAGTACATGAACACAATTTAGAAAAATATTTATAAAGACATTTATCAATAAATATTAAAAGAGAGCTCTGGTAGAAAACTCATATGATCAAGTATTATGAGTGAATTAGTCAAAATAACAAGAATCAGAGATAATCAAACACGTGTAGGTTAAATAAAGCAAATTTTGATTCATATATCAAATGTGAAATTAATAAAGATAAAAAATATGCCTGCATTTGATAGAGGCTGGATAGGGAGTTTAAAAACATACACATACAGGCTTCCCTGGTGGCGCAGTGGTTGAGAGTCCGCCTGCCGATGCAGGGGACACAGGTTCGTGCCCCGGTCCGGGAAGATCCCACATGCCGCGGAGCGGCTGGGCCCGTGAGCCATAGCCGCTGAGCCTGCGCATCCGGAGACTTTGCTCCGCAACGGGAGAGGCCACAACAGTGAGAGGCCCGCGTACCGCAACAACAAAAAAAAAAACACACAGGGGGCTTCCCTGATGGTGCAGTGACTAAGAGTCCGCCTGACAATCCAGGGGACACGGGTTTGAGCCCTGGTCCAGGAAGACCCCCACGTGCCGTGGAGCAACCAAGCCCGTGCGCCACAACTACTGAGCTTGCACTCTAGAGCCCGCGAGCCACGACTACTGAGCCCGCGTGCCTAGAGCCCGTGCTCTGCAACAAGAAAACCCACCAAAATGAGAAACCCGAGCACCGCAACAAAGAGTAGCCCCTGCTGGCTGCAACTAGAGAAAGCCCCCATGCAGCAACAAAGACCCAATGCAGCCAAGAAATAAATAAATAAATATTAAAAACACACACACAATTGATGATAGATAGATAGATGATAGATAGATAGATCTAGGGCTATTTTGAGGAGAGTCATTAAAGTGCCTTTATAAACAGTGCAGTTTAATTTTCATATAGTTGGCAATGGAAAACTTCTACAGGTGAATAGCAAGTGTATTTTCATCATTCTGATGAAAAAAATCATCCTAGAGTGTCTTGTAGGTACAGAATAACAAAGAAAAAATATTAAAAATTGTACAACCCAGTAATAGCCACTGTTAATATTTTGAGGTATTTTCTATCGGTATTTATCTTCTGTGCATCATCTATCTACCTGTTTACACAGTGATATTTCACCACTTCGCATATATAAATTTTGTTGATTATTTTTACCTCACATATTATAACCACTGTTCTAAGTCAATGCATCTGCTTTTCAAAAAAACAATTTGCAATAACGTGCAACCTCCACTAATGTTATAATGTTAGTTGTACTTTTTTGTGTGTGTGTGGTACACGGGCCTCTCACTGTCGTAGCCTCTCCCGTTGCGTAGCACAGGCTCCAGACGCGCAGGCTCAGCGGCCATGGCTCACGGGCCCAGCCGCTCCGTGGCATGTGGGATCTTCCCAGACCGGGGCACGAACCCGTGTCCCCTGCATCGGCAGGCGGACTCTCAACCACTGCGCCACCAGGGAAGCCCAGTTGTACATTTAGGATGCTTATATTGTTTAATAACACATATAATGTATTCATTACTGCGCTGTGTCTTTAATTATATTCCTACGTTAAACTCCTGGATGTGGAACTTCTGGATCAAGAAATGAGAGCATGTTGAACTCTTTCAGACAAATTGCCAGATGGTTTTCCAGAAAGATTGCAATGATTTATTTCCTCTTCAGTAGTGTGTGTTTATAACAGCACATACTTGTCGATACTGAGGGTGATATATATCTGAAATACTGTTAATAAATATAAAGTTAAATTTTACATTTCTTTGATTGATAGCATAATTTATTTGATATATTTATCTGTGTTTCTTCTGTTCATTTACTTTGTCTATTTTCTTTTTTAAATTTGGTATTTTAAAATTTTATTTCCATGGCATATGTGAATAGCACAAAAATCAACACTTTGTCATCAGTCTTAAAAATATTTTCAGTATGTTGTTTGCCTTTTAATATTATTTGTTTTTGAGATCTAGAAGCTTGGTGTTTTTATGTATTGAAATATATCCCTTTTTCCCTTTTTGATTTCTGCTTAGATAGTCTTTCATCCTCTGAAAGTCATATAAATGCTGAATTATATTTACTTTCAGTTATTATGGTTTCAACATTTTAAATTTAATTCTTCAGTCTATCAAGACATCTGAATAGTAAAGACAATATTCACCAAACTGTGGCTGGAATTTTAACCTTTTTTTTTTTTTTTAACAGAAGTGAAACCAGTTTTAAAAACTCTTTGCTTTCCCCCTTTTCTGTGTCTTAAATAGACATCTGTATAAAATTTAATCGCCTTCGAAAACCTATTGAGCCTATGTTTCTCTCATATTCTATTACAACTGCTTTAATATCTTAATTTATCCATGTCTGTAATGATTTAAAATAGAAATTGAGAGTTCCTCTATTATATAAGGTTGATGAGGTTTAAAATTGTGTGTGTGTGTGTGTGTGTGTGTGCATGTGAAAACTAGATATTGGAAAGACACACTGATTTAAAATAAGGAATTAGGCTCCAAATAATCTAGATTTACAGAAAAGTAGCAACAAAATTGATGGAGACAAAGATGATAAAATGCCAAACAAGAAAATGCCATCTAATTGCATTGGTTAATGTCTCAAATTTGTCATGAATCTTCTTCCCAGTCCCAAACACACACACACACACACACACACACACACACAATTGCTGCTCCTGTTAATGAAATTTGAGAATTGAGAACTACACTATAATTTTTTTCATGTTACATTTCCTTTAAGAATTATTTTATATTCCTGCATTCAGTTACTATATACGTACATATGTGTATATATATTTGTAAATATTAAATTAATTAAAGTTTTCTTGGTTTAGATTCTGTTTTATTGGTTTTAACACTCATGTCTAAATATTTATATCATGATTTACTTATTTTTAAATTCTTTATTTTTATTCAACAGTCAACTGAAATATGTCCTTGAATGTTTTTTTCAGTAAGAAAATATGAGTACTTGTATATATGAGAATGTAAATGGGTTTATACCTGAATGAAAATTTGACCAAATATTAGGTTCTCTATTTCACAAACTTTTCCTCTATTTACAAACTTTCCTCCATTGTCGTCCAGTTTTGTTTCTATGGAGCAGAAATCTGAGCTCTACCTAATACATGGTTCCTTTGTTTTTTTCTTCATTGGTCTTGTAGAAATTTGCTTTTATCTGGAAATAAAATAATATACCAGAAATTTTCTGAATAAAGGCTATCAAATTTTACTGCACTTTGCCTTACTGTATTTCACAGATACTGCATTTTTTACAAATTGGAAGTTTGTAGCAACCCTGTGTCAAGCAAGTCTATCAGCATGCACCATTTTTCCAAAGCATTTGTTCACTTTGTGCCTCTGTGTCACACTTTGGTAATTCTCACAGTATTTCAGACATTTTTGTCATCATTATGTTTGTTACAGTGATCTGCAATCAGTGATCTTTGAGGTTACTATTACAATTGTTTTGAAGCACCAGGAACTGTGCCCCTATAACAGATGGCGAACTTAATAAATGTCATGTGTGTTCTGACCACTCCACAACTGGCTGTTCTCCCATCTTTCTCCCTCACCTTGGGCCCCCCAAGTCTCTGAGACACAACATTGTTGAAATTAGGCCAGCTAATAACCCTACAATGTTTCTAAGTGTTCAAGTGAAAGGAAGAGTAGTAGTCTCTCACTTTAAAACAAAAGCTAGAAATGATTATACTTAGTGAGGGTGGAAAGCCAAGACAGGATGAAAGCAAGCCTTCTTCAGACAGTTAGGCATGCTGTGGATGCAAAGGAAAAGTTCTTGAAGGAAATTAAAAGTGCTAACCCAGTGAACACACAAATGATAAGAAAGCAAAACAGCCTTATTGCTGATATGGAGAAAGTTTTAGTGGTCTGGATAGAAGATAAACCAGCTACAACAAATGAGGAGTTGCTTCTTATGGATAAGCAAAGGAAGTGGTTTCTTAAGATGGAATCTACTCCTGGTGAAGACGGTGTGAAGACTGTTGAAATAACAACAGAGGATTTAGAATATTACATAAATTAGTTGAAAAACAGCAGCAGTGTTTGAGAGGACTGGCTCCAATTTTGAAAGAAGTTCTACTGTGGTTAAAATGCTATCAAATGGCGTTGCTTGCTACAGAGAAATAGTTCCTGAAAGGAAGAGTCAATTGATGCAGCAAACTTCACTCTTGTCTTATTATTAAAAATTGTGACAGTCACCCTAACCTTCAGGAACTACCACCCGATCAGTCAGCAGCCATCAACATCAAGGCGAGGCTTTCTACCAGCAAAAAGATTACAACTCCCTGAAGCGTCAGATAATGGTTAGCACTGGTTAGCAATAAAGTATTTTTCAATTAAGGTATGTACGCTGTTTTTGTAGACATAATACTATTGCACATTTAATAGACTACAGTATAAACATAACTTGTAAATGAACCGGAAAACCAAAAAACTCATGCAACTCGCTTTATTATGATATATGTTTTGTTATGGAACCAAACCCACAATGTCTCCATGGTATCTTAACTGCGTTTCATGCTTTGAAAACTTTCAATCTGCAAACATGGATACTTAATAAAATCCTGGAGGTTTTTTTTTCTTTATTTCTACTGTATCTTTGTTATTGTACTTGCTTACTTTACATGATTTTTTTATCAACACAAATTGATTATATTTTTATTTGGCCACCTGATCTTTATTTTCTTATTCTCCTTGTTAATTCCTCTGTAGTCTGGAAGATTTCTCAAACATAATGAAGAGTACTGTAAGATGGTTAGAGTATTCTTTTATTAACTAGGAAAATACAGACTGAGTCTTGCCTCTCAATTTAGCTAGCTTCTGTGAGCTTCACCCTGTATTGGCTTATAAAATAGAGTAATATTACATCTTTTACTATGAGGTTTGATAATTAACTGAAGAAATGCTTGTAAAATACCTATCACAATCCTCCCAGCAAGTTTTAAATAAGTATTAGGTATTATGTTATTAACAATATTACATATTTTGTTTTCTGCATCTTCAGAAATATTATTTCTGCATAACAGAAATATTAATGAATTATTTTTGTTGTCTTGTAAATCTGGACCAATGAAGAAGTATTAGTGGTTAGTGGCTTGATTTTATATATATTTATTGAAATAATTTTGTCACTTTAGCATCTTTATATTAAAATATGCATAATTAAATTATGCTTCAAATTAAATAATATAAATAAATTTTCCTTTTCATAACTGGTTTGAAAAATATTGTTTTAGTGCTTCTTAACCTGGATTTTAGATATGAAATACTATATTTTTAATTTAATAGACCATATAGACATTTAATACTAGCTAAAGAAAAAGATGTTAATGGTATTTTCCAGTTATATTTAATCTGATATATTGAAATTGTTAAACATAGAATCCATTGGTGTATAAGTTTACGAAATGTATACTAGCAGTAATTATACCCACATTTCATTTTGCTTTGTACAAACATTCCTGAAATTAATAAAATGGATAATATAAATTAGTAATTTTGGATATCCAGTATCTATCTATCTATCTACCTATAAAAATATCCCAGGCACTGAAAAGACTGAACTTATCCTACTTGATGTTGATTTGGAAGACAAAATACCTTAAACTTTTGATCTGTTTCTTGTTATTGAAAGTTGGGTGAAGAAAAAGAAGCATCTCTTGTTAACAAAAATACCCACCGTCTCACCCCAAGTTTATTCTGCATGACTTAACCGGCAGAGAAGAACTTGTAAAGCTATGCAAGTCTCCTCTTGACAAACAGAAAATGTATAAAAGAACACTAAAATGGAAATGTACACCAGAATACACTAGTACAATAAGGTTCTTAAAAAAAAGAAAGTTTCTAATGCTTTATAAATGTTCATCTTTTGATAGATAGGCCTGGTGGGCTTATAGTTTGCCTCACCGAATAGTATATGACACTTGGCAGAACATGTATAAGAACAGCCTAGAGCATGATTTCCCATGTGCTCTTACCCAACTCCCACAGATACTGTCTGACTCATAAACAGAATGGGAACTTCGCCCCAAACTAAACCATTGCTGACCTTTAAATCCTCAGCATACTGAAGGACTCCGGAAGAATTTGGCTCTTTTTGTGGAAGCACAAACTGAAACATTTAGTTTTAATGTTTGAAAAAGTATGACCTGGGCCTGTTTTCAGACTTCTATTTTGTCCTTGCAGTAAAGACTACTACTTTAAACCACAACACGGGAGCTGTTGATAACTCTGGATGCTGATGCCTGCAGGGCACTGATAGATGATTCATAAATCTTTTCCAAATGGCGTTCTTGATATTTGCCCACAGGGTCTCTGGAAGCATTCACCAAACTTTTCAATTTTGCTTCAGAAGTTCAACGTAATGGTTTTTTCTCTCCCATTCCTGCTTTGGTAGCAAGTATGTCTTCCACGTAGGATGTACTTATTTCCTACTATTGAAATTTTTCAAAGTGTGATACCATCACACTTGCATAAGAAGTGTTTGATTAAAAGAAAAATCACAGTTGTTGGGTATGACCTCAGAAAACAAATATAATCATGATGTGTGAGGACAGCTTTAGGTAATCTGCATTTTGAAAAAGCTCCTCAGTAAATTTTTATGTACAATAAAGATATATGCAAAAAATTTTGTACTCTTCTAACCCTTTCTGACAATTTTCCCCAATTCCAGACCTGTATTTCTTTCTCCATACTCTAAAAAAGAGAGATGGGCAATGTCTTAATGGATGTAGCAATTGCATGTTAGTTCCTTTGTAACTTTACTGAGACAACTCCTTATATTACATTTGAGCCTACATTGTACTGGCCAATTCTCATGACTTAGGACATCCTTACTTGTTCTTTTGATTCCTATTGTTGAAAACTATGATTGTACACTTGTGATAAAATGTTTCTAAATAACAAAATCTGAACAACTGGGCAGCCTACTTTCAGAATCCTATTGCTAAGTTTACACCCAAAAATACCAGTCAAAAGTAAAGTATTCAAACTAGTAGAAAGGTAGTGCAAGACATTCACAGACACATTCAACTTAACTGAATGTATATGTTATGTTTCAACTGAATTCAGTTAACTAATGAACAAGCACAACTACAAGTAGCCTGGTAATTAAATATGGGGGAAAAATGGAGTTTCAAATGGAAACACATTTGCACTATCCAACAATGATGTAATAAAGAACAAGGAAATTAATAATGAAGTACTTTTTTTAAGAAAAGGGGAATCACATGGTCAGCTTTGTCTACTTAGAAAATATAGGATATAGCTTATACTAATCAATTAATCTGCAGTTATACACTGAAAGAAAGTAAAAAAGATGGGAAGTAGAATAAAATTTATTGATATTCTACTTGTGCCTGATTCTATATATTTAATTGTCAGAACACCACTGTTATAAAATCTGTCAAAAGCCTTGACAAGTGGTATAGTTGGAATCAAAATCTGACTCTAAAGCCTTGCTTTTTGGAGCTCTTTGATTTTCCAGCATTATGTGGGTAAGGCCACTGTTTCTGGTCCTCCCGTACCTGTCCGACCACACCTCCCACTACTGTATTTCTCATTCCCTGAACTCAAGCACATCTGGCTTTATTCTTCTGATTTTTCTACAAAACTTTTTATTGACAAAATTCAATATATAATAATAAGAGTACTTTTAGTAATATAGGTCTACTAAGGAGGAGAATGGAATTCTTTTTAGGGGGAAGATAAGGTTTTGCTTAATTGGAGTTTAAAGTTAGTGTTCTCCATCATCAAATAGATTGCAAATGTTTATCTGTAAAAACCATTCTTTTCTCATGAGCCTAACGAAAACAAACATCTGTCCAGATTTGGTCTGTGGGTCATGGTTTGCAACCCATGGCTCAATTCCTGAAGTCTATATTCTGAAGGATAGGATTCAAAGGTTTTCCAAGATTTGGCTACAATTTACTATCTTTCCATCCTATTTCCCACTACTTCCATTACATACTACTCTAGACAAACTAAAATACTTATCATTCACTGTAAACCACCTACATTTCCCCAGATTCACCCCTTTATTCATGCTGTTTCCAACATGAACTCTCAATATCAAAGTAGTTCCAGGTTCTGCTCAAATGACACCTCCGTTTTTAAGTTTATTCCTGAAACTCCAGTTGGAATTGACCCTTTATTCCTTTGAAAACTCATAGGACAGGTGTTGCCAGTTTCAGATCACTTGTACATGTTTTATTTCTCATACTAGACTCAGATTCTAGAGCACAAGTACTATGGTTTGTTCATTCTGGTATTTCTCTCAGTACGTAGCATGAACAGATGTTCAAGAGAAAAATGTAGAATTCAAGATTGAACACAGAGGGAGAATGATTCACGTTAAGCTTCCTGCTAATGCTCTATTCTGAGCGGCTTCCCCCTCCCGTTTCACTTCCAATCCATTTGTAACTGGATCCCTGTATTAAATTCCTTCGATTTATTCACATGACATGAGCTGTTTCTCTGACAGATATAATTAATATAAGTGCATATAAACCACAAGAATTAATGCCACTCAATCATCCATAAAAGTACAAGGAAGGAGAGCACTGAAACTAAAAAGTTCCTGAAGCAGTAAGTTAGATAGGAGTTTTCCACATTTTTTATTTCTCTTATAAAAATGTGCCAAACTGTTCTGTTTCCAGTGTTTTTACATTTGCTATTTCTTTAGCCTTCCATCTCATGACTCAGGTCTCAACTCGAATGCCCCTTCCTCAGGGAAGCCTTCCCCTGACCACTCTAGCTAACAAAACCCCTTCATACGTTTGCATTCATATTACTCACTATACATTGCATTTACCATATTATGTATCAGTGCCTGAAATTATTTATTGAACTTTTAGTTTTCTGTCTCTCTACACTAAAAGGTACTCTCCCTGAAGGTATATGATCACAATCCCTATATCCCTAGTACTGAAAACACTGTCTTGAAATAAAAGTCTCTCTTATTCCCTCTCCCTCTCTCCCTCCCTCCCTCTCTCTCTCTCTCTCTCTCTCTCTCTTTCTCTCTCTGTCTCTCCCCCCTCTCACTCACGCCCCCACTCTCTTTCTGATGATAGAGAGATAGATAGATGATAGATAGATAGAATGTACCTATCTATAACTAATGAACTGCATCTTTTTTGAGTGAAAAAAATAAGGTTTTTCTTGTTAAGGAGCTTAAAATATAACTGTAAGACAAGATCAGTTACTATACAGTACACCTAACAATTAAAAGCAGTGCATACTGTGTGGAACTTTCTACTAAATTATTCAGAAGGCAGAGGTTGGTGATATCTATGAACCTAAGGAATGTGAATATTACTTATTTTTGCAGAGTGTTACAGCCTATCATATATTTTATTTTATTTGAGTTTCACAGAAGCAGTGTGATATACAGCAAATTAGCCAATATTTTTACAGAGAGGTTAAAGGATATCAAATGCACAAATCCAACGGTAAAATAAGGCTCCCTAAAGAAGACAGAACTTGTGGAAGATATTACCTCCTTTTGTTTATTTTTCAGAAATATAGAAATACTCAATTGGGAAAAGTACATCAAATGAGGAGCTAAAAATAAAAAACCTGCTACTATTAGGACATGTATGATATTTTTTTGATATTTAGTTTGTTAAAAACATCACAGATTTATTTCCTAAAATAAGAAATTTGTTTTTATATGTATAGGAGTTTATACAGATATTCTTTCGGTATATTCCAGTAAATCAATGGAGCTAGAGTAAGATGTCATATAAATATGTTTAGCCACTGGTTTCAAATAAAGTCATACAATGGAAACGTCTGTTTTCAAGAAACATACTTGTGAAACTAACATCACATGGAAGAAATTTATATTTGCCCATTTTATATGTACAGATAATCAATTAAAAGGTGTTGAAAACGGCTTCTATATGCATAGTTCTGTGCATGAGGCCTGGCCCAGAAATGACCTATTAGATGGCATCTGTTCAGAGCCTAGAGATGAAAACAATCTCAGATGTTTCACATGTAAAGGATAATTGGTAAATTCACAATCTCTCAATGATTCTTTTCTTTTTTGGGGGACATCCTCCTGTGGTCTGATTTTTACCCAATATTCCAGAGCCATTTCTGCCAGTGATGAAAAACTAGAGATGTGGTTGCTTAGATACAACAAATCCTGTATAGCCAAGGGGAATCTGAAGGTCAAAGAGTGAATTAGATTGATGTGTTGCTCTTGTTTGAAAGCAGAATTTATTTGTTTTGCTGATGAAGTAGGAAAATATGGACAGCCAAGGAAGCGAAGATACACTATTTTTGCTATAGAATGAAATTCACCAAAAATAATAGATCAGGAAAAGAAATAGTGGATATTATTATAGTAATAATCCACTTAGAATTGAGAGACTGTGAACAGAAACATTTACTATTTCTTCCGCCAAAATGGGTCGAGTGACAGTTTCAACTGAGGAAAAATCCCACACTAACCATAAATATAAATAACTGCTAAAGGTCAAGCAGAATGACATCATAACACTGGCTTAGGGGCAAAGCTAGAAATACAGTGGAGCTAAGTGCTGAGCTCACTACATAAAAACAACCTTTGTGTAAAAAGGTATCTCCTTAAATCTATTTTTGAAACACCTGTTTATGCACTTAATTTTTTCTAACAAAATAAAATAACTTGATAATAAGAAATAAAGACAATAAAATAATAATCAGTATGAATAAAGTCTCAATAGGGACAATATTTTTCAATAACTGATAGCCATACTTCTCCAAAAATCTTGTCTAGCAAATACTATCATGAAACACTAATTTTAATGCTATAGCTCACAATACAAAATCTTGATATAAAACTAAAACCTTTTTCATTTTCTATTTAGCATTTGTGTTTCTTATTTCGACTTGAAATAAGAAATGTGTGCGCTCTAACATGAGCAAATTAAAATGACACTTTCTTTTGCCATGTATTCTTTAAAGCTCTTATTCACTTTCAATCTTATAAAATGTATGTATTATAGAAAACCTTCTTGAAAAATTATACAACTTCAGCATTTGAGGAGACAGTGACCTAGAATTACTTAAAAGTAATCTTCACCATAATGGAATGCTGCAGGAGGACTAAAAGTTTCACTTTTAGAAAATAACAAATTGCACAGCTCTTTAATAGGCCTTGACAAAATAGGCCACAGCCCTGGAAAGAAAATTACTTTCAATGTTGACCCTCTTGCCAATGTATTGAATTCTTCTGCTTGCCCCTATCAGAGGTTGCCTAAGATTTAGCTGGAGCTGTGTCCTGAGAGACCTGAAAGGGATCAGAATCAGAATGTACCTTGTTTGTGGTGGCAGCATAAGGAGATGAGAAGAAATTACCATGGATGGCATAGGAGAGTCAAATCAAAGTAAGTGTGTAGTGAGTGTAACCAATTTCAACTAGGCTATATCGGGAGAGTAGTGGTCACACAAAGTCAAATGAGATAGAGACAGAGAGGAGATGAGAAGCAGTAGAAAGCCAGCAGAGAGGCAGCAGCATGGAGCAGTCCCTGAGTAAATTTCAGCAATGTTTAATTGTAATCCTTATGATTTTCCACTACTGTGGTGGGCCATTTAAATAAGCCAAAGTGATATGGACAAGGACATTGCTATATATTGATTCTTCTTTGGGTGCTTCCTGAAACCTAAAGAACTCTGTAGGATACAGACTCAATTTAGTTCTAGAAACTCATTCTCTGTGTTGCTTTCTTGTAAACTCTTTACCACTTTCAGAAATCCCTGGGCCAAGGGGTAATAAACTTAACAACAAAAAAGTCTCAGTCCTTCCAGAAGAGAAATCAAGGAAATGGAAATGATGATTCCTTCTGTATAAAATATAAATGACTTTAATCTGGACTAAAATAAAAAAAAAACTTTCCTAAGAATTGTAAAGATTAAGATAGAGTTTTTTATGATAGTGTCAGGAGCATGGCTGCTCATTTTATGCCACTAGAAGTAAGGGAGATCGTAGGAAAGAAAGAAACCATGAACTTTATTTTGAAGAATCATTACTTACATAGTGAGAGTAATGATGTTTATAAGTAATATAAAATCACAATACACTTTTAAACAAATACTGAAGAATAAAATAATATTTTAAAATACAATGAATACCAGATTATCATATATTAGATTAACTGTAAAAATTAATTATAGTTTTGTCACTACTATGATTTACATACATGCCCCTTCCTAAGGAAGATGGTAGAAAGCCTATTAATTTTTTTTTAATATTCAATTTGTATACAGCCAAGGGTTACCAAAATAAGGTCACTGCACTCATTAATTTTGGTAGTTTTTTATTTAATATAATATTTTGGATATTCAGGTATACCATAATACCATTGCCAATATTTAGCTCTCTTTTCTCAATGTTTAGAAGAATTATTTTAATTTTTTTTATCTTAGTAAATTCATATGAACATCCAAAACATTTGTAACAATCGTTTTAATGGGCATCTCTGTGTTGATTCTTATGTTCTTATGTTTTTAAATGGTTTAGGCTTTATTGTTTACAATGGTTTCTACTGTTGGTTTTGACAGATAATCTTCATAGTATTTAAGCAGTTATTTTACTTATGAGCATGCTTTCTAGCTAAATGTTGACTATTAATTGGTCTTAAACTTTTAGGGACACAACATCTACAAAATATTTATAAACCATTTAGAGAAAAACTATAAAGAAATGCAACTTTAGAAGGAAATGTAGATCACTACATACAGAATAGAAAATCTATGAGATCTTACCTACATTAGGTTAACCATTAGCTATCAAGAAGGTAGAGAGATTTTCAGTTACATTAACACTTTAAACATCTGTATAAAAAAAGATATTATTACAATTAGTGAATAACATAGATTATGGAAATATATTGCCATCTATCAGAATAAAGCCTAATACCTAAAATAATACTAATATAATCTTAATAATAATAATACTGCTTCAAATAGATAAGAAAAAGAAAATGACCAATTGGGAAAATTGACAAAATTATGAATAGACAAATCACAGATGGGTTAATCATATGGCCTATAAACATTTGAAAAAATGTTCAGATTCATTAGATTTTTGAATGTAATGAATGAAACTATTTAAAAAAATGTATTCGATCAATACCTCAGGATCTTTAGATATTTCCAACTGGTATTTTCTGAAAAGAAAAATAAAATACCTAAAAGGTGTATATATTTCTGTTCTGAAAAAACACATAATATACATACTAAACATTTTATTATGTAAGTATTAAGAATTGAATGTTAGAGTACATATCAGTCAGTGTTGGGGGAAGAGAAGAAAGAAGGAGTACAGAAAGCAAAGAGGGAAAATAAGCACAAAAAAAAGATTTCTATGAATAAAACAGCAGGTATGAGTATGTGGGAAATTATCTAACTTTATATGCAGAAATAAATGAATTTAAAAATAGCTATCACTATATGGTAGGATGTGAAGAAATTTTTATTTCCTTCCTTATAACATTATATACATTACAATAAGTATAATTTTAATAAAAAACAAATAACAGTATTTATTTTCTCAAATAAATCAAAGTTATTTACCCACTATCTTCTTCATGGATCTTAAGAACCCATATGCCAATGACAGTAAAGCATGCCTTCCCCTTCTCATTACCCTGGCCTTTATCTAACGTCTTTGGGTAGGGAGAAAAATGGTGAAAAGTGATTCTTCTCATATAGACAAGAGGCAGATAAATACTTTGCATGGTCTGGGTCTTAGAAACAGACTGAGATTTTTTCACATTGTTTATTGTTGTATTTAGCATGGTATTCAACTGGTCAGAATGTTGATACTGGCTTGAGAACCGTTCCTACATTTATCCTGTCAGGATGCTGGGTGTTGAAAATAAACCCCACTCAACTGAGCCACAAGCCACGGAGACCACTGATTTATGTTTTTCAATGCTGCCAATCTAGTGAAAAATCAAAGGAGGTGGAGGTGGCGTGGGAAATTAGTGTCATTGATATTTTTTTCTTCTTTCTTATCTATAAATCTAATAAATACCCTGTATTGGTTAAGTTAATGTTCACTGCTATAAAAGATGAATATCCAAATTTCTGTGGCCCAGTATAATAGATGCTAATTTCTCACTCAGGGAAAGTGTAAGGTCTCATTCAATGACTCAGGCTGATGGAGGCTCTCTCATTTTCAATTCGTAGTTTCCCAGACCATGCTAGGGGGAGAGCGGAATATTTTATAGGAGATTTTACACAAGAGAGGGAATTTAGTTCCTAAAACTGAGTTCCTGATTCACTCACTGAATAAACACTTGTTGGAATCTAGCATACTTATTACTGGCCTGGAAGTTAGGATACAAGAAAAATCTTTAACATATGCCCCAGCTTCTCAGCACTTATATTTTATAGAGTGAAAGAGTTATGAAGACCACTGATTCTGTCTTGTGGTCAAGGGCATCTTCATTGATTAAGCTATTCCTTGATTAATAGTATCTTCCAAAAACTAGTATGGGAAGAATGTCTGTGACTTATTTTTTAAGGGTATTTCCTCACCTGCTTTGGCTACAATAGCATACTTGACACTTTCTCTATTCCCAAGATCCTTAGAACATAACCTGCACTAAATCTGAGTACCTCTCAGTAATTTTTCTTATTCTAGCAAGTACAGCTGCATTCTCTCAATATCATAATGATGAAAAAGTGAGCAACTGGAAATTTAATTTGGAGTATATGTAAGAAACATTCAATTAGTTCAAGTTGTTAAACAGCATATGTTCAGCTTTCAGTGAAGGTGAACTAATGAAGACGAATGAGAAACTGAAAGAAAACAATTCAATATGTGTTTTTTGAGAAACAATATTATTGAAAAGCATGTGTTTTCTACTGAACAAAAGCAACTAACCTTTTCCTCAAATTGACAGTGAGGTGTATCAAAACAGCTTTGGAAAGAACAATGAATACCGTTTAATGAATCAGAGAGAAGAGGGTATAGCATACTTTATTCTGGCAATAATATTCTAGACACTGAAAGTTTTTAAAAAAGATGAAAAGAATTGCATAGGTATCTGATCATGGTGTTTATTAAAATTGCTTTCTCTATATATGTCAAGCTTTACAGAATTGTCTCCAACAGAATAACTTTGGTGAAAGCCGTGTGAAATGCATTATGAAATATGATTGTTCACTTGATATGCAGGTATAATCTCATATGCAATTCAGGCAAAAGTGAGGAAATCAATTGAAAGTTCCATTTTTTATAATTTGATGATTGTGATTAAAGAACCATAAAAATTTTCTCTTTGACATTTCATTTTTCCTTCACAAAAGCAGACTACTACAGTTTCTATAGTTTTCTTTCCTCTTAACTATGGGGTTACATATCAATGTTGGGTTTCATTTTTTTAGGGATAAGAAACCTATAATCAACTATTTCTGGAGAACCACTTTATTTTATCAAGGCCCATAAATATATTAAAAGTTTAATATGTTCTATAGAGATTTTTAAATGATACGTATAATAAATTTGGGAATGATCATTATTATGATTATAACTGTAATTTTAAAACATGTCACCTAAAGTGAATTATTGTACATTTTGTCTTAGAAATGTTCATTCTGTCTTTGAATTCTTTTAACACATTGTATTGTGAAGTAATCAAATAAAGTGGCTTATGGGATAGTCATTTACCTTTGGTCTTATATTCCTCATAAGATTCTTATTCCGTTGAGAAAGGGAGGGCTTTCTCTCTATCATTGTATCCACTACAGCAACAAGCACATTGCCCAGAACATAGTAGGTGTTTGGTTATTGTCTATTAAATAAATGAACAAATTTAAAATTTTGACAGGCATCATTCTTGATGTCTGTTTTTAAAAAAGCACTTTCTGAATTATGTCAGCTATTTTCTTAGTAGCCCTAGGAATTCTTTGGAAGAGAGTAAGTATCAGTGGGGAGCTGAAGCTATGAAGGCACTATTTTCCCTCCCAAAACTTCAATCAGAATATCTTCATTGTTGTTTATTTTTAAAGGAACTTTAACTATAGTATAATAAGAATTGTATCAACTGGATTTTCCACAATCATTCTAACTTACGTGGTGCTTAATAATAATAATAATAAATTTCATTGTATCATTTTGTAAGAAAAACAGACATTATAAAGGATTTGACTTTGCTTTCTCCTTTCCTGCTAATAATCATAACTTAATAAAGAATTACCTGGTGACTACTTAGTGTCAGGAAATGTTTCAGGCACTTGGGCTATAAAAGTGAACACAGTAGGCCCTGCACTAATAAAAAGTTCATTTTAATGAATTTTATAAATGAAGTCAGAAAATAGCAAACAAAAAAAATATATGTCAGATGTTAATGAGTGCTGTAGAAAAAAAAAAAAATGAGTGTCAGAGGTGAAGGGCATCCTGGAAAGTGAAAGATTGTTGTTTTATATAGGTTGGTCATAAAAAGGCTTTTTGTAAAGTTAACATTTGAGAAAGTTCTGAAGAAAGTGAGAGAGCCAGCCACGGGGAATACCCTGAGAAAGGGAGTACCAAACAGAAGGAACATCAGACAAAGGGCCTGAGAAGAAGCACACATGCTATGCTTGAGCAACAGTAAGGTATGTGGCTTGAGTAGAAAGAACAATGACAGGCGAGTCACAGGAGATGAGATCAGAGGTAGCCACAGTCAGGCTCCTGGAGGATCTGAGTTTAAGAGCAGATGGTAAGCCTTCTTGTGCAGAAGAAGCTGAGAATTCCTAGTAAAGCAAAATTGCAGTCTCTCTAGAAATGGTGTATGATTATAGTCTCCAACTGGAGGACTCTCCAATGACTCTTGTTTCCAAGCAGATGGACTAATACGTTAAAACTTGCATATATATCACCAAGCATTCCTAGCTAATGTTTTGACAAAAAACACAACACCTACAGTGCAATCACTATGTACTGATGTTTACATATATCATGACATTTAATTCTCATATAAAACCTATGTGACAGATCAGTGGTAGTATAATTTTCACACTATGGATGATAAAGCAGAGAATTATAATGGTTAAGAAAATTTGCCTAAGTTTACAGCTAAAAAGTAGAACAAGGACAGAAATTAGGTTTGTCTGAACTAAACTTACTATGGTAATCATTTTGCAATATATACATATGTCAAGTCATTATGCTGTATACCTTAAACTTACACAGTGTTAAATGTCAATTGCATCTCAATAAAACTGGAAAAAAAAATCCACGTTTAAAAAAAAATTAAAATGCCAGAGAGAGAGAGAGGAAGAGAGGAAGGAGAGATTATGAACACATCATTTACTGGTGATATCCTGTATGTCAGGTACCATGACAGGATTTTATACATACTATTTCACTCCTGAATATATGAGGACTGAGATATAAAGATTTCATCAGAAACTATACACTGAATTTCTAATTAGCTCTCAACCATCTAGGATTAATGGCCTACAACAGTGTTTTTCTAACTATTCTCTGAGAAGTAATAAGATTTTTGCCAGTAGTCATGATGATTGGAAAGAGGGATACTCCCAATAACCTAGGTCACTTCTGCTTCATCCAGAGTAGCTCCATTTGATTCTGCTTTATACCAGGGATTCCTCATAAGATTTAATTAACAATGTTTTAAAATATCTGGCTAAATAGATCTTGCAGAGAATCACATGTGCCCTGCATTGACTAAGAGTTCTATCTAGTGATGTACCTGGGTGGAGTCCTTAGTGCAAAACCCCCACTCAAGGACATGCATTTTGTCAGCTCAGGCTGCCATATCAAAACATCATAGATTGAGTGGTTTAAAAAACAGATGTTAAAAAAAGTAAAAATAAATAAAAAAATGTTTATTTTCACAGTTCTAGAGGCTGAAAAGCACAAGATCAAGGGGCTGGCAGATTTGGTTCCTGGTGAGGGCCCTTTTCCTGGCTTATAGATGGCCACCTTCTCACTGTGTCCTCACATGGTAGAAGAGGGAAAGACCTTTGGTCTTTCTTTTTCTTTTTATAAAGACACTTAGTGCATCATAGGGCCCCCACCCTCATGACCTCATTTAAACCTAAGTACCTCCCAAAGGCCCCATCTCCAAATGCTATTACATTGGGAATTAGGATTTCAAGGTATGAGTTTTGTAGGGGACATAATTTGGTCCATAGCATATTTACTCCTTCAATTAACACTTAAGCTGAGTGCATGCCCTTTATGATTATTTACAGCATCTGTGTACATTTCTTCTTTTCTCTAACTTTTCCACTGGATAATTAAATTTTCTTTCCCAGCATTTTATGTCATAATCTGCAATCTTTTCAATTCACCTGAATATTCAAGTTGAATATAAATTCATTTCCGGTGATCCGTAAAAGTTAACAGATGATACTAAAAGGAACACCATTCAGATGTAGTTTTTTTTAAAAAGTAAAACTACAATTTGATATAATTTCATTTCTTTATACTGATATTTTCTTGATAATGCTATTATATATTATATATATATATATATATATTTTTTTTTTTTTTTTTTTTTGCGGTACGCAGGCTTCTCACTGTTGTGAGAGGGCCTCTCCCACTGCGGAGCACAGGCTCCGGACGCGCAGGCTCAGCGGCCATGGCTCAAGGGCCTAGCTGCTCCGCGGCATGTGGGATCTTCCCGGACCTGGGCACGAATCCGTGTCCCCTGAATCGGCAGGCGGACTCTCAACCACTGCGCCACCAGGGAAGCCCTATTATATATTTTTTGTTCTAATTACTCACATGGACAATGAATATATGAATTGGCTGATTTCTGTATATTTGGTTCTAAATCACTATATATGATTAAAACGCCCTCTATATTAAGAAATGAGAGTCAAAAATATTTATCAATGAAGTCCATGCAAACAGCTAAGTTTTTCCAAAAAGTGAGACTTTGAGAAAAAACTAGTCAGACAATGGATTTTAATTTGACCCTTTTTAAAAACTGCAGCTATTTATTTATTATAAAATTTTTAATTGTTTATATTTCATTAACATGTGATGTTCTTACATATAAATATAAGATATTGATCATATTCCCTTCTCCCCACCACAAGCGTTATATTTTTTCTCATGGGTACAGGCCTTTATTTTTAGTCAAGTATTGGACTTAGCAAGCATTATTTAGCAGTTCCTTGTCTTTACCTACTTAACCAATAGAGGAAGTTTATAAGATACAAATTAATAAAATGCAAAATCATTCGAGAGTTTAAATATATAAAATACATCTTTGTTGTAGTATATTTTGGGGACACATGCCAATAGAAATAAAAACCTTAGCTCTGACAGATGCCCACCACACAATCTGATTATCATCCTTAAAGCCAGATTGTACAACTCTTACTCCCATGTAGGAAAGGAAACCTGCTACCGCACCTCCTACCCAGTAGCAAAGAAATGTGAATCATCGTTTGAAATCATGCCTGCTGGTCATCATAGCGTTTAAGGCCCCAGGGGCACTTAGGTTATAATTTTAATTTTGTTTATAGCTATCTACATATATATTTTCTATTTATAGCTCACTCAGATTCAATTAGGTAGCCTATTATTTGATTAATTATACAGCTATCAAATCATTCAAGGCTCTCACTGTTTCACAACAGTGGGAAATCCTTCTTTCATCACTATATATATGCAACTATTTGTGGCCTAAATGAATATTCTAGCAATTAATATTAAAATTATTTCTATCAGATATGTTAATATGATGACAATGACACATTCCTAAAATAAAATCAATAGATAAGTTGTTACTGTAAAGATGTTTTTTAAATATAATCCTTTAAATCTTAAAATATCATTTATGGATGAAAGTAGCATGTAGGATTTCATTGAATATTTTAAGACAAATCTCCATTTCCATACAATTGGATTACTGACTCTTACAAAATCAACTAAAGACACACCATATCTTTCTTGGAAATTATTCTGAAAATATTTTTGGGTATGCACCTGGTATGATTTCAAGTTATTGTCATTGACAATGGACAAGTGTATGAGAGGGGGAATAGTTTGAGAATAGGAGACTTTTTTTTGTTAACTTGATTATTCAACCAATGTTATCAAGTAAACATAATGCAGACCCCTATGGGAGATAGAATCTAAAATTAAAATAATTTGATAATGCCGTAAATGATTTAAGTTTTTAAAAATGAGATAGGTTTTCCAAAGTGGGACATAGAGATAATCATGGTTTTTCTTACTATCATGCATGCAAAAGCACACCAAGCTCTTCCCTTGGCGGCCTTAGAGAAAATAGGAAATTTCTACATCCTCAGGAAGCAATTATTAATCTCAATTTATCTGCCATCACAAAACCATACTTAATAATGTAGTACAATTAGATACAAATTCATTTAGTACTTTTAAATTTCTATAAAATGTTAATAAAAAGTATTATTGAAAACTATTTTTGAGAATATTGACCAGAGAAGAGACAAATTATAGTACATAAAGGAAAATATCTTGGCTAGTGAATTGATCATTAGAATGTATTAAGTTAGTGAATTTAGCAAAAAGTTTACAGGTTAATGAAACTATTTTACATAAACATATTCTCTAATCCAAGTGTAAAACAGTTAAAAGACAATAAGAAGAGGGAGCTAAGTAAAGCTATATTTGTTAACTTAAGACACTTGTATGTTACTATAGTTCAAAGAAAATTACAATGGTAATAATGTTATAATTAGAACCAAATATTATTGAAAATGCCACATAAAAAAGGAAAAACCTGTTGAATACAGAAAAAACTGAAATTATTTAGGAAATATAAATACACAAAATAGGTGAAAATAATGTAGGAGCAGAAATAAATGAAAGAGAAAAATAAAATAGTACATTTTAAAAAAAGTGATTCTCTAAAAACACAAATTAAATAGACAAGCTTCTAGTCAAACCGACTATTAAGACAAAAGTAAAAGGAGAGAAAGACACACAGCAGGATATAAAATGATTAATGAAATGAGAGCCATAACTATAGGTATAGCAGATTTAAAAAAAGATATGAAAATATTTTATCATCAACCAACTTTTCAATATACAGATAAAAGACACTTTTACACAAAAACAATTGAACAAAAGTGACTCAAGAAGTATAAAAAAATAAACAATTACCATACACAGATCATCAATATAATGAATGAATGAATGAATGAATAGATAGTCAATGTCTATCCTTCCTAAAGTATAGGCCTGGAAAGTTTGACAGGTGAACACAAACCACATGTTAAGTAAGAACTCTCAATTATAAGTGCTTGCCATTTTAGAATACACCAGCTATACTCCTGACTCAGAACTTTACACTGGCTATTCCCTTTGGAACACCCTTTTTCTTCCATTTCTAAACTTTGTTTGTCACATTCTCAATGAAGTTTACCGCGACCACTCATCTAGTGTTCTGTCATTTTCCCTGGTTCCCCCAAGCCTTCTTGATTTCCAGAGCTTAGAACAGGATTCAGGACATAATAAGCAGTCAGCACGTGCTGATTATTTTTTGATGAGCATGCATACCTTAGATTCCAAACTTGAAGCAGGTGGTAAAGAAATTAAATTATAGGTCAATTTTTTATTTGAGTTTATAAGTATAAAATATTTAATAAAATATTAGCAAACTCAATTCAGTAATATGTACTTATTTGTATGTGCATGTGTATGTATGTGTGTAGAAAGTCACCATAAGCACACACTTGTATTCCAGGAATGAGTGGTGTGTTAATATTATACAATGTATTAATGTACTTCTTCATATTCACAGATATGGGATCTAACCCCTACACCTTCTCAGTAAACAGAAAAAGCTTTTAAGCATTTATATTTACTTATGATAAAGCTTCTTAGCAAATTAGAAATAAATGACACTTTAATAATTGCTTTTAAAGTAGTTATAAAATCTATAGTAAATGTCATACTTAAAAATTAAATATTAGAAACACTCCCTTTAAAATAAAGAACAAGGCAAAGATGACTGGCGATATGACTCTTTTTCAGATAGTACAGTATTAAGGATATTAACCATACAAACAAATAAAAGACGTATGGATCAGAAAGAAAATATAAAATGTCATTATTTATAGGCAATAAAGTTCTCAACACAGACATTACAAAATAAATTAAAAAGTATTACAGTCAAGAAGAGGCCTCAGCAAGTTTGGTGAAAACAAAATAGACATGTAAAAATTGTCAGTGTTTCTATGACACTGCAGTAACTATTAAAAATTAACGTTGAGAAGAAACAATTTTTTTTTAATTTAAAATGTACAAAGTGACATCAGCAAGATGGCAGAGCAGGAGATACCAGCCTTCATCTCCCCCACAAAACATAATAGCTATCCACAAATAAATACAGCTCTTGGAGGGCTCAGGAGTCCAGTTAAGAGCCTACAGCAACACAATGGGGAAAAACATGAAGAATAACCCATGGGAAGCATGGCTGGGGAAACTGGCACGGCTGAGACGTCAGTAACAGCGAAGAAGGAAGAACACAGAAGGATGGGAGCTATGAATGTCAGCCATGAGGTGGTGCCATCTCAGTCCCCAGTAGCCTACTCTGTGGAGGTTCCTGGCAGCCTTTGCTGCTGAGGACCTCAACAGCCTCCATAACAGCTATGGATATTTACAATTTAATATTTAGAGGCAGCTTTCACAGAGAAGAATCCCATAGTATTCATCCATAGTATTCATCAGCATGGACCTCAGGGTCTGCTCTCCAAAAGACAGCAAAAGCTTTTGCCACAGAAGTAACCAAAGCCCACTGCTACTGAAGACCCCTGGGAAGGAGACACTGCTGCACGTCCCTCAGAAGGAGCTGCTATTGTACTGCCACGGGATCAGGGCTGCCAGCCCCCACTGCCCCACACAGGCCCAAGACCACAGAGCTATGGCTGTTCCTTACATTCTACACTTCAGATCCTGACCTCAAGGCCTCTCTGTGCGTGCCCGTGCTCCAGACCCTGGCTCTGCAGCCACTCTAGGTGTCCTTGTGCTTCAGACTCCAGCTCTGTGCCTGCTTTGCATGTACCCGAGTTGCAGGTACAGGAGCCAAAGCTGCTGCAGGCCATCCAGTGGCCCTGACACCAGAGCAGCTGTCTGTCACTCTATGTGTACCCATGTGTACCGATGTCTCTCATTGTCACTGTGGGTGAGTCAGGGCCCTGAACCCTGGAACTATGGTCACTCCACAAGCACTGTTGCGCCAGTCCCCAGCACCATGGCTGCTCTGCATACACTCATACCTCAGGCACTGGACCTATCAGCCCTGAGGGCCAGCTGTTGTGACCTCAGGGCTGTTATGGCTCTGCAAATACCCGTTCTCTAGTCCCTGGTTCTGGGTCTGCATCACAGGCACCATGCATCAGAACCAGTGCCACTGAGGCAAGAAAGATAGGGCCAGGCCAAGGACAGCCTCCTCATGTACAGGCATTAGGCAGAAGGCAAAACTACCTCCTTGCTTTGCACTTAATGAGGCCATGATGCATGGAGGAATGGCATCTAAAACAGAAACTTCGTAGCACCTGAACAAGTAACTCTGATTATGAAAACAGTGGAGCATGTGAAATGAAAATGCACAGGTTACTGATGACTGCTGTACAACCTTCCACGTGTGGCACTCGACTATTAAGGGAAATTTTAAGGGAAAACAGCTCTTAGAGTACATGTAAGGTGGCTGCAGGAGACAAATGCACACAACCGGGAGCTGATACACCTGGTGCAATCCAGTCCACACCTCAATCTTCTCCTCAGTGAATACTCCACCCCTAATCAAAAAGACCCCCGACCATTCAAAGGGCGAAAATTAAGATAAAAAGGGGGATCAAAAAACCCTGCAGGATGCCCCTCACTAGCAAAGATGCCCGCACTCATCTCTGAGTGTGTCCTTTCACTTTTGCCTCAATAGACTGCTTTATTCTCTTTGATCCTCAGCCTCAGTGTTTTGTTGTTGTTGTTTTTGGCTTTGTTTTTTTCCTTTGTGTTCTTCTCACAAATTCTTTTTAGACAAGTTGAACAAGAGCCTGAACTTTTGGTAAAGCTTTTCCAGTATCACCACCACTACTGTCAGGGTGCCTGTAAGCTGGAAAAATGAAAAATTCACAAATATATAGAAATTAAACAATACTTTCCTGAATAATCAATGAATCAAAGAAGAAATCAAAAGGAAAATGTTTAAAAATATCTTGAGAAAAATAATAATGGACACACAACACACCAAGACCAATGGGATTCAGTAAAAGTCGTTCTAAGAGGAAAGTTTATAGTGATAAGTGCCTAATTTAAGGAAGAAAGCAAGATCTTATAAAAACAACCAAACTTTACACTTGAAGAACAAATTAAGCCCAATGTTTGCAGAAGAAAGGAAATAATATCAGAGAAGAAATAAATGAAATAGAGACCAGACAAACAATATAAAATTCAACAAAACTAGGAGCTAATTTTTTGAAAACATAACCAAATTGTCAAACCTTTAGCTAGACTAAGGAAAGAAAAAAAAAGAGAGAGAGAGAATACTCAAATAAATTCAGAAATGAAAGCAGAGGCATTACAACATACCAAAGAAATACTAAGAATCATAAGAAACTACATGAAAAATTATACTCCAACAATTTGGATAAACTAGGAGAAATGGATAGATTCCTAGGAATATACAACCTAACAAGACTAAATCATAAAGAAATAGGAAAAAAAAAGATGAAATCTGAACAGTCAAGAATTAGTAAGAAGACTGAATCAGTAATAAAAAAATCTACTAATAAGAAAAGCCCAGGACCAACAAATAAAAGCCCAAGATAAGATGGTTTCTTTGGCGAATTCTACTAAACATTTAAAGAATTAATATCAATCCTCTTAAACTTTCCAAAAGTCTGAAGAGGAAGGAACACTTCCAAACTTATTTCATAAGTCCAGCATTACCCCAATACCAAAGCTAGATAAGGACACTATTAAGAAAAGAAAATTACAAGTCAATATCCCTAATGAACACAGATATAAAAATCATCAACAAAACACTAGTAAACCAAATTCAACAACACATTAAAAGAATCATACACCACAATCAACTAAGATTTACTCCTGGGATGCCAGGATGGTTTAACATATGCAAATCAGTAAATGTGATACACCACAGTAAGACAATAATGATAAAAATCATATAATCACCTCAATAGACACAGAAACATCATTTGAAAAAAGTTAGTATCCTTTCATGATTAAAAACTCAAAACAAATTTGGGGTAGAAGAAATGTACCTCAATATAACAAAAGCCATATTTGACAAGCCCATAGCTAACATCATAATCAAAAGTGAAAAAACAAAACCTTTTCCTCTAAGATTAGGACAAGGATGTCCACTCCTGCCCCTTCTTTTCAACATATTGAAAGTACTAGCTATAACAATTAGGATAGATAAAGAAATAAAAGTTATCTAAATCAGAAAGAAAGAAGTAAAAACTGTCTGTTTACAGATGACATAATCTTATAAATAGAAAATCCTAAAGACTTCACCAAAAAACCATTCAAACCAATAAATGAATTCAGCAAAGTTTCAGGATACAAAATTAACATAAAAAAATCAATTGTGTTTCTGTACCCTAACAATGAAATATCTAAAAGAAAATTTAAGAAAATAATCCCATTTACACTTGCATCAGAAAGAACAAAATACTTAGGATAAGTTGAACCAAGCAGGTGACAGACCTATACACTGCAAAGTATAAGGCATTGATTAAAGAAATTAAAGAAGACATAAATGGGAATATAACCCATGTTCTTGGATTGGAAAAATTAATATTGTTAAAATGTCCATACCCACAGCCATCTAGGATTTATTGCAATCCCTAATCAAATTTCACTGCCAACTTTTAAAGAAATAGAAGAAAAATTCTAAAATTCTTATGGAACAACAAAAGACTTCAAATAGTCAAAATAATCTTGAGTAGGAAAAAAAAGTTGGAGGCAGTACACTTCCTAATTTCAAACTATATTATTAAGCTATAGTAATAAAAACAGTATGGCATTGGCATAAAAACAGACACACAGACCAGTGGAACAGAACAGAGAGCCTGGATGCAAACCCACATATATATGGTCAGTTAATCTTCAACAAGGGAGTTAAGAACTCCCTTGGGGAGTTGATAGTCTCTTCAATAAATGGTGTTGAGAAAACTGGAGAGCCACATGCAAAAGAATGAATCAGGACCCATATCTCACACTACTCACAAAAATTAACTCAAAATCCATATAAAAACTTAAATGTAGGGCTTCCCTGGTCGCGCAGTAGTTGAGGGTCCGCCTGCCGATGCAGGGGACGCAGGTTCGTGCCCGGGGACGTGGGTTCATGCCCCGGTCCAGGAGGATCCCACATGCCATGGAGCGGCTGGGCCCATGGGCAATGGCCGCTGAGCCTGCACGTCCGGAGCCTGTGCTCCACGGCGGGAGAGGCCGCAGTGGTGAGAGGCCCACGTACCGCAAAAACAAAACAAAACAAAACAATACACAAACAACAACAACAAAACTTAAATGTAAGACCTGAAACTATTAAACTCCTAGAAGAAAACATAGACACTCCTACGCATTGAACTTCACAGTGATTTTTGAATATGACACCAAAGCATAGGCAACAAAAGCAAAAATATGTATGTGGGACATCAAACTAAAATCATTCTACACAGTAAAGGCAACAATAAACAAAATAGAAATACAACTTATAGAATGGGAGAAAATATTTGCAAACCATGTATCTGATAAAAGGTTAATATCTAAAATCTATAATGAACTCCTAAAAATCAACAGCAAAAACCCAATAACCCAATTAAAAAATTGGTGAAGGATCTGAATAGACTTTTTTTTTAAAGAAGATACACAAATGGCCATCAGCTACATGAAAAGTTGCTCAATATCACTATTCATCAGGGAATGCATATCAAAACCACAATGAGATATCATTTCACACTTGTTTGATGTATATTATCAAAAAGACAAGAGATAAATGCTTGTGAGGATACAGGGAAAAGGGAACTCTTGGGCACTATTGTTAGGAATGTAAATTGGTACAGCTGCTATGGAAAACAGTATGGAGGTTCCTCAAAAAATTAAAAATAGAACTACTTTATGATCCACTAATCCCACTTCCAGGAATACGTCCAAAGTAACTGAAATCAGTATCTAGAAGGGACATGTGCACTCCCATGCTCGCATGTTCATTGCAGCATTATTTACAATAGTCATGATATGTAAGCAACCTAAGTGTCTGTCATGTCTGTCAATGGTTGAATATATATATATAATTAATATATTCTATTATACATAATAGAATCTTTTTTTAAGCTTATTAAAGAAGGAAATGCTCCCACTCATGACTACATAGATGAAACCTGAGGTCATTATACTAAGTGAAGTAAGCCAGACAGAGAAAGATAAATACTGTATGGTATAACTTATATGTAGAATCTAAAACAAAAATGATGGTTGCCAGAGCCTAGGAGGTAGGGGTCATAGAGAACAAAGTTTCTGTCATAAGATAAATAAGTCCTGAGGATCTAATATACAGTATGGTGATTTTAGCTAATAATACTCTATTCTGTAGTAAAATTTTTCTGACAGTTGGTCGTAAGTTTTCTCTCCCTTCCCCAGAAAAGGTAACTATGTGAGGTGACAGACAGGTTAATTAAGTTGATTGTGGTAATCATTTCACAATGTATATGTATATAAAACCATCATGTTGTACACTTTAAATATATATGACTTTATTTGTCAATTATACCTCAATAAAAAAAATTAAAAAGAAAAAATAAAGTGTACATACATAGTGCTTATTATGTGCCAGACACTGGCTGAAGTATTATATAAATGTTAACTCATTTAATCTTCCTTGTGACCCTTTGAGGTAGATTCCATATTATTTCCTTTTAATAAATCAGGAGACTGAAGCACACAGAGTAATTGACTTGTATAAGGTAAAAGGTAGCAAGTGGCATAGTTGGGATTCAAAGACAACAGTCTAGATCCAGAATATGTGCTCATATACATAACAATATGCTATGTGTCTAGATACCATGAATAAACGTTGTGCAAGAACTTAAAATAAAAAAATATTTAAATTAGTGCATGGATGGGAAATGTCAGGTCATAAAGAGTAATGTTCCCCAAATTAATGTTAAAGTGTGATATTATTACAATCAAAAGTCTCAATAACATTGAAAGCTGATTCTAAAAGTAATGTGCAAGAAAATCCGATAGTATTTTGAAGAAAAATAAAGAACAGTGTATCTCCCTTCTTAACACAAAGATTTACTGCAACAAAAGTAGTCTTACTAAAATGCTGGATTGGATCTAGAACTGTGAAACAGGCCAGTACACATCAAAAAATGTTCAGACACAAACAGACCCACATAAGGAAATTTGTTTTATGAAAGAAGTGGCATAAAAAATTTGCAGAGGAAGTGAAGAAATATAAAACAGTAGGGACAATTGATTGTTTATGTGGAAAAAAATAAAGTTGGATCATTACCTCAGACAGTACACAAAATTCAGTTCCAGGTGGACTTAAAACCATAATACAAAAAAGTAAAACTTCAAAATACTTATAAGAAAATATAGGGAACTACCTTTATGGTATCTGAATAAACCATACTTCTTAAGATGCAAAAAAGTGAAAGCCATGAAAGTAAAAACAGATACTTTTGATGATGCTCAAATTAAAAACTTCTTTATATGAAATAACATCAAAAGCAAAATGAAGATCTCTGCAGAATCTGGATACCTCTTCCCAAGATGGATTTGAACAGCACTGCAAGTGACATACTATTACAAAAAGAAACCTGGCAAGGCAAGATTATTTACAACCAGAGTCAAAAGAATATCCTCCAAGCATGGTTTGAACATGACCCTTACCCTGAAAAAGCTAACAGGAAACAACTGGCCAAGGAAATTGGCATTCCAGAATCTAAAATTCAGATTTGGTTTAAAAACCACAGAGCAAGACAGAGCCGACTGGGGTTCAGCTCCTCCTAGGAGAAGACCAAACCCATGGACAGAACCAGCCTCAGCCTTATACTCAAGAATACTTACCAAAAGGAGCCACACAAGACCACACGTCAGTTCCAAGATCTCAATCAAACATTCTAGTTCAAGCCTTCAAGAGGAACCAATTCTTTGATATTGCAAACAGGAAAACACTAGCCAAACAGGCATTCCAGAATCGAGAATTCAATTCTTTCAGCAGGAACCAACCATTTCTACCTGTTCTTCTCCCATCCCACGTATCCTCTGTCCCTTGTGTGATCCAAGGACAAAGTGTCATGATGCAGCCCATGCAGGCTGTGCAGAGAGGAGAGAACTCTCCCTCTACTCTAACACCTGGGAATTATGTGCCAGCACTGCTGACTATGGGAGGAGACCCAGATACTCAGTACCCCTTCTGGCCCCAATACCAAGAACGCCAGGATCACCAAGAACAGACTGACATGGGAGTACTGCAGTTGGAAGACTATTCTCAGCCTCAAGCTGAGCACAAAAAACCACCACCACAGGATCTGAGCCAGGTGGACATATCTTACTCTCTGCAGTGGTGGGATGAGTGCTGCCAGGCTCTGATTGCAGAGCGGGATCCTCAAAAAGGGACCCACTGAGACAGACTGGTGGCCACACCACACACAGTCAGCTGGAGAACCATCTCATGCCCTCAGCCAACCGCACCAGCAATATATAGAAACCTCAAGAAGCCTTTAGGTCAACTCCTGCCATCCACAGATTGTCAGTAAAAGGTACAAACTTTTTTGAATCCTGATCCACAGGAAGAGGACCCTCCAGGATTTTCAGGTTCTTCTGAACACTTTGCAAAGCTCACCAGGGCTTGAGCTTCAGGAGGAAGAAGACAGCATTCTGAACCTGATCCAGTCCTCCTTTCTTTTGATGCAGATCACAGCAATTTAAAGAACAATGAATAAGGAGGTCATCCTGTCAGAGGCAAAACTAAAGCAGGGGGAAGGAAAAACCACTTGGAAACCCACATGGAGGTTGTTTTTCTTGTGGGCAGTGGTTATCTTCTATACTCCACTAAGTGAAGGATTGTTTCCAAGCTCCACACTGCCTATGGAAGCACCATGGGCACTAGGTGGTGGACATGTCTGCTGAATTCTTCCAGAAAAAAAGTATTTTACTCAAGAATATGATCTGCTCTCTGTAATCACCATGTCCTCCACGGCCTGGAAAACCCATAAACTGTAACCTAACTCAGGTGAGAATAGATCTCTGAGGGACATATTAGAACTTCTTTCCCTCCTGGCATCATGAGAGGGCACACTTGAAATTAGTTGATTGTGTAGAAAACGAAGGGATGCTATACTTCTTGATGATGTGAGCTCATAAAAGTGAGCTTTTCTCCAAAGCTCCAAGGGTTTAAACTGGGAACTAGATACTACCTCAGCATCCATCATTACGGGAATGATTAAATGGATTTGGACAAATCCATAATACTGAGTAATCTTCACTTAGAAGTGTATTTTTACTTTGACTATTTAAAACATACAAAAAATTACAAGGAAATTATAATAGCAATACCATATCATCACTGAACATAGTCTAATGATGCTAATATTTCCACTTTTTTAGTTTTTTGTATATATTTGCATATATGTATATATATATGTCCATAATATTTCTCCTCTTATTATAAATACATTATACGTTCATCTAAAAAAAAAAAGCAAAATGAAAAGGAAGCTTCAGAGAAGTGGTAGAAAATGCTATCATATGTAACTAGAAGAAAATACATAAAGGTGTTCAACTATCAAATTTTAAAAGCAATAAAAATTAAAATGCCAATAGATGGGAATTCCCTGGCAGTCCAGTGGTTAGGACTCTGAGCTTTCATTGCCAAGGGTGTGGGTTCAATCCCTGGTCAGGGAACTAAGATCTGGCAAGCCACACGGCAGGGCCAAAAAAAAAAAAAAAAAAGCCAATAGAAAACATTTTATTCCCATCATATTGGAAACAGTTAAAAATTCTGAATACCAGATGGTAGTGAGAATGTCAGAAAATGACCACATACTCATTTGGACAGCAACTGACAGCATGCAATAGATTTGAAGATGTACATGGTTGATGACCAAGAAATTCCACAACTAAGTGTTTATCCTAGAAAAACTCTTGTATATGTGCACGATAGAATCTTTATAAGAATATATATTGCAGCATTTTTTAATTAAATGGAGGATTAGATAAACTTTAAATGCTTCAAAAGAAATAAATGGACAGATTTTAAATACATGCATACAGTAGAAATCAATAAACTTGTTAAATCACAAAAATATAATGTTGAGTAAAGAAAGCAAGTTTCAGTAGACATGTTCAGTATATCACTTATACAAATTAAAAAAATAAATATTATAATATTTTGATGGATATGTGAATGAACCATAAAAGTATAAATGTGCAAAGGAAAAATACACACCAATTTCAAGACAGTTGTCTCTCACATCTGAAAGTAGAAAATAGGACTGGGCAGAGAGGGTGATGGGAAATACAAACATTTCTGTAATTATTCTCTTAAAAATTAAAATGATTTGATTCAAAATTTTAAGAGCTAGTTGAAATTCAGCACATTTTTTTTTCCTTACTTCAGCAAGGAAATGTATTTCCTTGCTTCAGCAAGGAAATGGGTGTATAGAGAGATGCCTCTCTCCTCCTGGGCCCCTGATAACACAGGGGGTAAAACACAGAGAAATATTCTCTACCTGACCTGGCAGTGGAAAACAGCATGACTAAAAACAAGGTTGAATTGTTTTAAGCCACTGAGATTTAAGAGGTTTCATCACCATGGTATATAACCTAGCATATCCTGACCAATATTAAAATTCCTACCACAAGTCCTAAAATATGTGGCATTGCCTTCATGGTTGTTTGATGAGTGTCAAAGCAACAGTTATTGAGGCTGGAAGTATGATTCACGTTCTGTGGTATCAAAATATTTGACAGGACTTTCACCTACAAGAATATGGAAGGCAAATAACGTCCCTAATAAACCTGTGATTCCAGGGGTAGGATTGCCAGAATTGGCAAATAAAAATTCAGGGCACCAAGTTAAATTTTAATTTCAGATGAAAAATAAATACTGTTTTCATGTGTGCTCCATGCAATATTATATTAAATAATTTGTACATACTTATGTATGTTGGTTATCTGAAATTCAAATTCCAATGAGAGTCTCATATTTTACCTGGCAACTCTATCAAGGGAAAGATGTTGTCAAATAGAAACATAGTAATCTCTCTTTGTTATTGTTAAAGTTATTTGACAAGATTCTATGAGGGACCATGAAGTCAGAGAGGAAGGGGGCAAAACACTAGTCATTTTTCAAACAGGATTTTCTCTAATGAGATGGAAAATCATTGAAAAAGTTTGAACTGTGTTGAATTATGCTTTTAAAGGATCACATTGGTGGCTAGTTGAAAATAAAGAGGCTATTGAATATACAAGCCTATGGAAATATTACAGATGAGGATAGTGGCTTAGATCTAGGTAACAGTGGTTTGGATGGGTAAATGTTGGAGGAAGAGTTAACCAGATTTCACAAAGGATTGCGGAGTGTGAGGAATATATAGGAACCCAAGATAGCATCAGTTTATGGCTTGGAGAATGGGAAAGATGGAATATCTATTATATGAGATGAAGAAAACTGTAGACATTTAATTTGAGATGCTCATCTAACTGGGGATATCAAATAGAGACCTGGATATATAGGTCTGGAGTCCAGGAGAGGTTCAAATTGAAAATATGTATGTGGACATTGTTAGCATACAGATGATAGGATACTAAGATGATAAAGATAAAATAATAGTACAAGCTAATGCCTATATATAATTTGTTATATGTGAGTCTTTGATTTAAATGTTTTATTTAACTCATTTTATCCCTGTAACAACCCTACAGTATTGGTTCTAGTATTATTACATTATTTAAAATATCATTTTAGAAAGTGGGATTCAACTTATCCTTGATCTGTGTTAATTGGTCTGATCTCTAAGATAATTTTTAGCAATTGCCTAGTCAGTGAACCCTGCCATAGTCCCTAAGACTGTAAATTTCTTTCATTTGTTGTCATTCTCTTTCACTACCCACAGACGCTTAATAACATCTTATAAAAATTTTACTCTTGATGGACTTGTACTAATGGTGAGTATTTAAAGAACCTCCACCAAGTTTAGGGTATAGAAACGGGTAAATTAGCTCATCTCTCCTCATATCTCACTACCAATTTGATGGTAAATTAGCAGCCCTAGAGATCATGGTCCTGAAAGTGCAGGAAAAAAAGTAAGATGGAGTAACATAACTTGATTAAGAAGCACAACTGAGACATCATCAGCCTGTGGACCTCTGAAGAGATACTGGGATGAAAGAGAGTTGAGATCATTTTTATCAACTACAGCACTATATTTTGGGCAAGAACGTCAGAATATATATGTCATATATATGTATGTTCTGAGGAGGGTGGTAACTTGCTGACTGCATGCATCTTAGAATGAATTAATTTCCATCTATGTACCTTTTCTCATATTATTCTATTTGCTTAGAATAATGCTACAAGATCTCTTTCATACTTCAAAATTTTTCACTAAATTCTTTTTAGTTTGAGACCCATTTCAACATACCTCATTCAACATACCTCAACATACCTCATTCACATACCTCATTCATAGTTTTCTGCATTCACCCGTTATATCTCTAGGAATATAATACAGTAAGACAGTTTTGAACTTGCTTCTAAATCCTTCTGTTTAAATATGTCCCTATCCTCTCTCTGCTAATGAGTATTAATGGATGGCAAAATAAACAAAAATAACAAATTAAAATATTGATTAGACATCAATTCAATAATTATAATAAGTACAAATAATACAAATAAATGAATGTTAAAAATAGCCAGGCATGCTAAGTTGGGCAGCTTTTTGTAGACAAACACTTTTGATTTCAACTTTAAATTCCATAATACAGCAGCATGTTCTGTTGGTAGAATCATTCCTTGGTTGTATGACAAAATTAAGTATATTGATGTGAAGATGATTCCAACTTCTAAATATCTTTTGTTTTGTTTTTTAAATAAATTTATTTATTTAGCTTTTGCTGTGTTGGGTCTTCGTTGCTGTGTGCAGGCTTTCTCTAGCTGTGGCAAGTAGGGGCTACTCTTCCTTGAGCGGGCTTCTCATTGTGGTGGCTTCTCTTGCTGTGGAGCACGGGCTCTAGGCATGCGGGCTTCAGTAGTTGTGGCACATTGGCTCAGTAGTTGTGGCTCGCAGGCTCTAGAGCACAGGCTCAGTAGTTGTGGTGCATAGGCTTAGTTGCTCCACGGCATGTGGGATCTTCCCGGACCAGGGCTCGAACCCGTGTCCCCTGCATTGGCGGGCGGATTCTTAACCACTGCGCCACCAGGGAAGCCCTCTAAATATGTTTTAAAATATTTAAACTATTTCATCACTCCCAATAAAGCACAGAATATATAGTTTTGTGTGACATTCATAATTAAATAACTTTGGAAACTCACAACTTCAAAAATATGGTTCTAGTTGTGGGAGGGCTCTATAGTGAAGAAGGGCATGGAATACTATCAGTTTTAAATAATAAGAAAATTATTTTACTATTTTAAATTAACATTCTATTTATTTCCTGTCCCAATATGGTACAGCATGAAGATAGCTCTCATTCCTATTAAGTATTTCCAGATAAAACACACATTTCTTCAACAGGATGTGATACTGATTGCCTTCTCAAATCTCACTTAATTTCCCATTATAATTAGCAGTAGTTTCTTTTAATTATCACTGCCCTTCTTAGAATAGTCTCAGGTATATAAAAATTAATTACCTAGAACTAACATCTTTATAATTTTAACCTTTTTATGCTTCACTTGTTTACAGTGACATTTATTTAAAACATTTATCAGGTAACTGCACATAGTAGACATGTAATTTATCAAAAGTGTGGGGGGGAATATAGGGTATTAAGCTTTCAATGGTATTTTGAGATTTTTCTAGATATTATTAGCTCATCAAAACTTGTTTTGACATGGCTGAAAGAAATATGTCATTACAATGATATTAATGCAAGATTACTGTTGTGATTAAGCCATCACATCACCTGTTACACATTTACATTAAAAATGTGTTCAAAGTTCCCATTCCCGTACCTTTTAATTGCGATAAGGAACTTTGCAGATTATAGCCATTCAAAATTCAAAATAATAATATCAGGATCACCACATGGTCACAGGATTTAGTATAACTCTCTATTTGACTTTCTTCTAAATATGTTTGCATTTCAGGAATGAATTGATTGTCTATACATGTGTATAAAAATATTTTGTTAGAAATTAATTAGCAATGTTTCTAGCTTTTTTTTACTTCTACAGCAGCTCACTGAAATAAAAGACCTTTTCTAAGCTATGCCTTTAACCATGACCAGGCACCTTAAGATAGTTATCAAGTCTCTTTTCCACATATCCTTCTCTCCTTTATCTCTACTGTCATCACCAAGCCCTTATTTCTGACCCATGCTGTCAATCTTCACCTTGACTTTCAAACTTCTTTCTTTTACTGCTAAATGGTGGGATGAGAGGTCTATGATAATGCCTTCACCCTTTCCAACTCTTGTCTTTACCTCCAAACCTGTCTTTGCTTTGAAGTCATACATTACCTTCATACATATGGTTTCTTTCTTCTTTTCTTACATTTCTTTTCAACTTCCTATATATTTGTATTTTATATAGTACTTAACTCTATTGTTCATTCCCTTATCTCCCTCAAGCAATTGTCATTGACTGTTTTTGTAAATGCTCCTGCTGGAAGGGGGTCTTGCATTCGGCTTCTTAGATTAAGTAATTTTCCTGTTTCTCAATTTTTGCTGGCCTACAGATATAACAAATATAAAAGTAATCATAGCAAGTATGGTAAATGCTTTGTCTATAAAAACACAATGTTTGCCTAACTGAATCTTAATATGACCCCGAAAGTTAAGTGAAATATTAAAAAGTTTTAAAAATGCCTTTGCTTAAAACAAGAGTGGTTGGTTTTCTAACTTTAAAAATATGTGTTTATAAATTACTGGATGCCTCATGCAGATTTTTACCTTGCTGTTATGTCAAGTTTCCCAAAACTTGACTTACAGTTAATTATATGAAGGAGCACAGACTTCTCTTCAACTGGGTAGAGGAATTCTCAGCCTACTTAAATGAATTGCTCCCAGGTTGTGGAGTAAGGTCTAAATTTTTCATATTAACAAGAGGTATGTAATCATCTTAAAGAAATTGGCTATAACTTCTACGTTCATATTTTCCACAGCATGAAAAATAAGACAACAAAAATTCCAGAAACACCCACAATTAAAAAACACCACCTGGGCCCTGAGAACTGTGGTCTGAAATGCTGGGTGTGCGGCCTCTGCACGTAGTATCCTATGAGCAAGTGAAATTAGATGAAACACAAAGGAAAAAAAAGGTGAACTGAAATCTACCACTGCTCCAGACTCCACAATGGGGAAGGGGAGAGGCTCACTGGTGCCACCTAGTGCAGAAGCAAGATGAACTACAATCCTGCAGCCTGTGGAACAAAAAACACATTCACAGAAAGACAGAAAATATGAAAAGGCAGAGGACTATGTACCAGATGAGGGAACAAAATAAAGCCCCAGAAAAACAGATAAATGAAGTGGAGATAGGCAACCTTCCAGAAAAATAATTCAGAATAATGATGGTGACGATGATCCAAGACCTCAGAAAAACAATGGAGGCAAAGATCGAGAAGACGCAAGAAATGTTTAACAAAGACCTAGAAGATTTAAAGAAAAAACACCTAGAAGAATTAAAGAAAAAAAAAAAACAGAAATGAACAATACAACAACTGAAATGAAAAATACATTATAAGGAATCAATAGCAGAATAACTGAGGCAGAAGAACAGATAAGTAACCTGGAAGAAAGAAAGGTGGAATTCACTGCTGCGGAACAGGATAAAGAAAAAGGAATAAAAAGAAATGAAGACAGCCTAAGAGACCTCTGGGACAACATTAAATGCACCAACATTCACATTTATAGGGGTCCGAGAAGGAGAAGAGAGAGAAAGGCCCGAGAATATATTTGAAGAGATTATAGTCGAAAACTTCCCTAACATGGGAAAGGAAATAGGCACACAAGTCCAGGAGGCCCATAGAGTCCCAGGCAGGATAAACCCAAGAAGAAACATGCTGAGATACATAGTAATCAAACTGACAAAAATTAAAGACAAAGAAAATAATTAAAAGCAACAAGGGAAAAACGACAAAAAACATACAAGGGAACTCCCATAAAGTTAACAGCTGATTTCTTAGCAGAAACTCTACAAGCTAGAAGGGAGTGGCATGATATATTTAAAGTGATGAAAGCTAGAAACTGCAACCAAGATTACTCTACCCGGCAAGGGTCTCATTCAGATTCAACAGAAAAAAGATTTACAGATAAACAAAAACTAAGAGAATTCAGCACCACCAAACCAGCCCTGCAACAAATGCTAAAGGAACTTCTCTAGGCAGGAAACACAAGAGAAGAAAAGGACCTACACAACCAAAACCCAAACAGTTAAGAAAATGGTAATAGGAACATATATATCAATAATTACCTTAAATTTAAATGGATTAAATGCTCCAATCAAAAGACACAGGCTTGCTGAATGGATACAAAAGCAAGACCCATCTATATGCTGTCTACAAGAGACCAACTTCAGGCCTAGGGACACATACAGACTGAAAGTGAAGGGATGGAAAAAGATACTCCATGCAAATGGAAATCCAAAGAAAGCTGGAGTAGCAATACTCACATCAGATAAAATAGACTTTAAAATAAAGAATATTATAAGAGAAAAGGAAGGACACTACATAATAATCAAGGGATCAATCCAAGAAGATATAACAATTATAAATAAATATGCACTCAACATAGCAGCCCCACAATACATAAGGCAAATCCTAACAGCTATAAAAGAGGAAATCAACAGTAACACAATAATAGTGGAGGACTTTAACACCTCATTTACACCAATGGGAAGATCATCCAGACAGAAAATTAATAAGGAAACACAAGCTTTAAATGGCACAATATACCAGACAGATTTAATTGATATTTATAGGACATTCCAACCAAAAAGAGCAGATTACACTTTCATCTCAAGTGCACATGGAACATTCTCCAGGACAGATCACATCTTATGTCACAAATCAAGCCTCGGTAAATTTAAGAAAACTGAAATCATATCAAGCATCTTTTCAGACCACAACACTATGAGATTAGAAATCAATTATAGGAGGGAAAAAAAGTAAAAAAAAAAAAAAAAAAAAACATGGAAGCTAAACAATAGGTTACTAAATAACCAAGACATCACTGAAGAAAGCAAAGAGGAAATCAAAAAATACCTAGAGACAAATGACAATGAAAACACGATGATCCAACACCTATGGGATGTAGCAAAAGCAGTTCTAAGAGGAAGTTTATAGCAATACAATCCTACCTCAAGAAACAAGAAAAATCTCAAATAAACAACCTAACCTTACAACTAAAGCAATTAGAGAAAGAAGAACAAACAAAACCCAAAGTTAGTAGAAGGAAAGAAACCACAAAGATCAGAGCAGAAATAAATGAAATAGAAACAAAGAAAACTGTTCTGGTATAATGTTGTAAGTCATAATTCTACTTATTACTTTAAAATGTATATCTCAGAAGTAACTAAATTTCCTTGTCAATTGCATTATTATGAACTTTCATCAAATCTTTAACTGTGGTCATTTTTAAGTCATTTACAGATAGTTCTGGGTGTACTCTGATGCTTTTCAAAAATGTTCCTATAAAAGGGTTTCATCTTCAAGGAATTCATGGAAAAGACTCTGACAAGTACAGGTTTCTGGTAACTGACTATACAGCTGAACTGAATGAATAAGCATTTTCAGAATTCTAATGGAAAACTGATTAATTCATAAAAGTGCTAATAGAAGATCAAGATGAAAAAAAATTAATTACATGGGACTGAGTGAACTGATGAGGATGATTATAATTTTTGTGAATTTCTGTTTGAAAAAAAAAAAATCCTGCAAGGACTCAGAGGCAAAAAATATACAAATCAATTTTCACTGCAAAGTAAAAAAAAGAAAAAGAAACAAAGAAAACAATAGCAAAGATCAATAAAACTAAAAGCTGGTTCTTTGAGAAGATAAACAAAATTAATAAAACTTTAGCCAGACACATCAAGAAAAAGAGGGAGAGGACTCAAATCAATAAAATTAGAAATAAAAAAAGGAGAAGTTACAACGGACACCACAGAAATACAAAGCATCCTAAGAGACTACTACAATCACCTCTATGCCAATAAAATGGACAACCTGAAGAAATGGACAAATTCTTAGAAAGGTATAACCTTCCAAAACTGAACCAGGAAGAAATAGAAAATACGAATGGACCAATCACAAGTAATGAAATTGAAACCGTGATTAAAAATCTTCCAACAGGGCTTCGCTGGTGGCGCAGTGGTTGAGAGTCCATCTGCTGATGCAGGGGACATGGGTTCGTGTCCCGGTCCAGGAGGATCCCACAGGCCGTGGAGCGGCTGGGCCCGTGAGCCATGGCTGCTGAGCCTGCGCGCCCGGAGCCTGTGCTCCGCAACAGGAGAGGCCCGCGTACCGCAAAAAAAAAAAAATCTTCCAACAAACAAAAGTCCAGGACCAGATGGCTTCACAGGTGAATTTTATCAAACATTTAGAGAAGAGCTAACAGCCAAACTTCTCAAACTCTTCCAAAAAATTGTAGAGGAAGGAACACTCCCAAACTCATTGTCCATGGCCACCATCACCCTGATAACAAAACCAGATAAAAATACTATAAAAAAAGAAAATTACAGACCAATATCACTGATGAATATAGATGCAAAAATCCTCAACAAAATACTAGCAAACAGAATCCAACAGCATATTAAAAGGATCATACACTATGAACAAGTAGGATTTATCCAAGGGATGCAAGGATTCTTCAATATACGCACATCAATGTGATATACCAAAGTGAAGAAGAAAAACGATGTGATCATCTTTATAGATGCAGAAGAAGCTTTTGGCAAAATTCAACACCCATTTATGATAAAAACTCTCCAGAAAGTGAACCCAGAGGGGACCTATCTCAACATAATAAAGGCCATATAAGATAAACCCACAGCAAGCATCATTCTCAATGGTGAAAAACTGAAAGCATTTCCTCTAAGATCAGGAACAAGACAAGGATGTCCACTCTTGCCACTATTATTCAACATAGTTTTGGAAGTCCTAGCCACAGCAATCAGAGAGGAAAAAGAAAAGAAATACAATTAGGAAAAGAAGTAAAACTGTCAGTGTTTGCAGATGACATGATGCTATACATAGATAATCCTAAAGAGGCTACCAGGAAACTACTAGAGCTAATCTATGAATTTGGTAAAGTTGCAAGATGCAAAATTAATGCACAGAAATCTCTTGCATTCCTATACATTAACCATGAAAGATCAGAAAGAGAAATTAAGGAAACAATCCCATTCACCACTGCAACAAAAACAATAAAATACCTGGGAATAAACCTACCTAAGGAGGTGAAGGACCTGTAGTCAGAAAACTATAAGAAACTGATGAAAGAAACCAAAGATGACACAAACAGATGGAGAGATATACCATGTTCTTGAACTGGAAGAATCAATATTGTGAAAATGACTATACTACCTAAAGCAATCTGCAGACTCAATGCAATCCCTATCAAATTACCAATGGCATTTTTGACAAAACTAGAACAAAAAATCTTAAAATTTGTATGGAACACAAAAGACAAATAGCCAAAACAATCTTGAGGGAAATAAATGGAGTTGGAAGAATCAGACTCCCTGACTTCAGACTATACTATAAAGCTACAGTAATCAAGACAATATGGCACAAAAACAGAAATATAGATCAGTGGAACAGAACAGAAACCCAGAGATAAACCTACGCACCTACAGACAGCCTCTTCAATCAGCGGTGCTGGGAAAACTGGACAACTACATGTAAAAGAATGAAATTAGAACACTCTCTAACACCATATACAAAAATAAACTCCAAATGGATTAAAGACCTAAATGTAAGAGTGGACACTATAAAACTCTTAGATGAAAACATAGGAAGAACACTCTTTGATATAAATCACAGCAATATCTTTTTTGACCCACCTCTTAGAGTAATGGAAATAAAAATAAACAAATGGGACCTAATGAAACTTAAAAGCTTTTGCAAAGCAAAGGAAACTATAAACAAGATGAAAAGACAACCCTCAGAATGGGAGAAAATATTTGCAAATGAATCAACGGACAAAGGATTAATCTCCAAAATATATAAGCAGCTCATGCAGCTCAGTGTTAAAAAAAAAAAACAAACAACCCAATCAAAAACTGGGCAGAAGGCCTAAATAGACATTTCTCCAAGGAAGACATACAGATGGCCAAGAGGCACATGAAAAGCTGCTCAACATCACTAATTATTAGAGAAATGCAAATCAAAACTACAATGAGGTATCACCTCATATCAATTAGAATGGGCATCATCAGATAATCTACAAACAACAAATGCTGGGGAGGGTGTGGAAAAAGGGGAACCATCTTGCACTGTTAGTGGGAATGTAAATTGATACAGCCACTATGGAGAATAGTATGGAGGTTCCTTAAAAAACTAAAAACAGAATTACCATATGACCCAGCAATCCCACTACTGAGCATATACCCAGAGAAAACCATAATTCAAAAAGACACATGCACCCCAATGTTCATTGCAACACTATTTACAATAGCTAGGTCATGAAAGCAACCTAAATTCCCATCGACAGACGAATGGATAAAGAAGATGTGGTACATATATACAATGGAATATTTCTCAGCCATAAAAAGGAACGAAATTGGGTCATTTGTAGAAACGTGGATGGACCTAGAGACTGTCATACAGAGTGAAGTAAGTCAGAAAGAGAAAAACAAATATCGTATATTAATGCATATATGTGGAATCTAGAAAAGTGGTACAGATGAACTGGTTTGCAAGGTAGAAATAGAGACACGGATGTAGAGAACAAATGTATGCACACCAAGGGAGGAAAGTGGGGTGGAGGGTGGTGGTGGGATGAATTGGGAGATTGGGATTGACATATATACACTAATATATATAAAGTAGATAACTAATAAGAACCTGCTGTAAAAAAAAATTAAGTTATATTTAAAAAAAACCAAGGTCTTTCTTAAAATAAATAAATTTGTTAAAGTTTGTTTTTAAAAAAATAAAAAATCTCGAATTGTGACTAAAAATATATGAAAGTAAGATAGAAACAGTTTATAAGGCAATGATTCTCTTTGCTTCCAAAACTTAATTTATGCTCTCTATTTTTTGCAAAACTTAACTAAATGAAAACATAAACATTGATTCTATGAATATCCATTCTCGAACATTTAAAACACTCTTTTAAAATAAAATTATCTTTGAAGCATTCTCTAAGAATGAACTCCATGTCATCAGTAACAACATTAATTCATAACTAAATGTATTCGGGGTGCACAATGGGAGCAGAATCTGCCTCTAGGAGAAGCTGACCTTTTGTTTTACAATTTATTTTATAATATTCTTCAGTGTAGTATTTTAAACTCATAGTTAGCTATAACAAGTACCAAGATAACTGTACACCAGGAAGGATAATTTTAGTACCACTATCTATAAAAGAGACTAATAAATCTGGAAAGATGGTGTTCTATAATTAAACTGTAACTCTTGCCCATGCCAACACATAATATTATGTAATTGCAGATAACTATCAGTCCCTTAATTTAAAGTAATATTGTAGGTGTTAAAAAAATAAATTATCTAGTAACTCATCAAAAATATTCTGTTGTCAAGGTAATAAAAGCAATAACATATTCCCATGCCAGCCAAAATAGAGTATAATTCAGTTTTGCAAAGGTGTTAAACCACATAGTCTTAAATAAATCAGAAATAAATAAACTTATGGTCAATTAATCTATGACAAAGGAGGCATGAATTACAATGGGAAAAGACAGTCTCTTCAATAAATGGTGCTGGGAAAAGTAGACAGTTACATGTAAAAGTATGAATTTAGAACATTCTCTAACATCATATACAAAAAAATAAAATGGATTAAAGACCTAAATGTAAGACTGGATACTTTAAAACTGCTAGAAGAAAACATAGGCAGGACACTCTTTGATGTAAATCACAACAATATTTTTTTGGATCCATCCCCTAAAGTAAAGAATATTAAAGCAAAATAAACAAATGGTACCTAACTAAACTTAAAAGCTTTTGCACTGTGAAGGAAACTATTGACAAAACAAAGAGACAACCTATAGAATGGGAAAGAATATTTGCAAATGATATGACCGATAAGGAATTCATATCCAACATATATAAACAGCTCATACAATTCAATATCAAAAACAAAAACAAGCCAAAAAATGGGCAGAAGAACTGAATAGACATTTTTCCAAAGAGGAAATGCAGATGGGCAAAAGGCACATGAAAAGATGCTTGCTAATCATCAGAGGAATGCAAATCAAAACCACAGTGAGATATCACCTCACATCTGTCAGAACAGCTATCATCAAAAAGAACACAAATAGGGCTTCCCTGGTGGCACAGTGGTTGAGAGTCCACCTGCTAATGCAGGGGACACCGGTTCGTGCCCCGGTCCAGGAAGATCCCACATGCTGTGGAGTGGCTAGGCCCGTGAGCCATGGCTGCTGAGCCTGTGCGTCTGGAGCCTGTGCTCCACAACGGGAGAGGCAACAGTGAGAGGCCCGTGTACTGCAAAAAAAAAAAAAAAAAAAGAACACAAATAACAAATGTTGGCAAGGATGTGGAGAAAAGGGAACCCTCATACACTGTTGGTGGGAATGTAAATAGGTGCAGCCACTAACAATACGGAAGTTTCTCATAAAACTAAAAATAGAACTACCATACAACCCAGAAATCCCACTCCTGGGTTTATAGCTGAAAAAAAACAAAAACACTAATTTGAAAAATAAATGCACCCCTATGTTCATAGTAGCATTATTTACAATGCTAAGATATGGAAGCAACTTAAGTGTCCATCAACAGATGAATGGATAAAGAAGATGTGTATGTGGATACAACGGAATACTACTCAGCCATAAAAAAGAACAGAATATTGCCATTTGTAGCAATATGGGTGGACTTAGAGGGTATTATGCTAAGTGAAATAAGTCAGACAGAAAAAGACAAATATTGTATGATATCACTTATACGTGGAATCTAAAAAAAAATACAGCAAAATAGTGAATAGAACAAGAAAGAAGCAGACTCACAGATACAGAGAACAAACTAGTGGTTAGGGGGGACAATACAAAGATAGAGGAGTGGGCCTACTGGGTGCAAGATAGGCTTAAGGTTGTATTGTACAATACGGGGAATACAGTCAATATTTTGTAATAACTGTAAATGGAAAATAAACCTTTAAATGGCATTAAGAAAATTAAAAATAAAAAAATACAAATTCCTAACTTTAACTTCTTTTATGGTATTGTGGTATGACCTATCATTTCAAGATATACCTGTTAACATATTTAGATAAAATGATGTGATATCTGAGATGTGCTTCAAATAATGTGGGAGAGAATGATGAGAGGAGATATAGTTGAACCAAGAGAATGCTCATGAACTTATAACTGAGTAACGAGTTTGTGGGAGTTCATGACACTCTTCTCACTATTTTTGTATATTTTTGAAAATTCCTGTATTAAAGAAAAAAATACAAATTATTAGGCCTCATCCTGGACATATGAATCAAAATCCCATAGGGTTTTCTTTGTTCTTTAATTCTTCCAGGTCTTTGTTAAACATTTCTTGCATCTTCTGGATCTCTGCCTCCATTGTTTTTCTAAGGTCCTTGATCATCTTCACTATCATTATTCTGAATTCTTTCTCTGGAAGGCTGCCTATCTCCACTTCATTTAGTTGTTTTTCTGGGGTTTCATCTTGTTCCTTCATCTGGTACATAGCCCTCTGCCTTTTCATCTTGTCTATCTTTCTGTGAATGCGGTTTTTGTTCCACAGGCTGCAGGATTGTAGTCCTTCTTGTCTCTGCTGTCTGCCCTCTGGTGGATGAGGCTATCTAAGAGGCTTGTGCAGGTTTCCTGATGGGAGGGACTGGTGGTGGGTAGAGCTAGGTGTCGCTCTGGTGGGCAGAGCTCAATAAAACTTTAATCTGCTTGACTACTGATGGGTGGGGCTGGGTTCCCTCCCTGTTGGTTGTTTGGCCTGAGGCAATCCAACACTGGAGCCTACCTGGGCTCTTTCGTGGGGCTAATGGTGGACTCTGGGAGGGCTCACGCCAAGGAGTACTTCCCAGAACTTCTGCTGCCAGTGTCCTTGTCCCCACGGTGAGTCACAGCCACCCCCCACCTCTGCAGGAGACCCTCCAACACTAGCAGGTAGGTCTGGTTCAGTCTCCCCTGGGTTCACTTCTCCTTCCCCTGGGTCCCGATGCGCACACTACTTTGTGTGTGCCCTCCAAGAGTGGAGTCTCTGTTTCCCCAAGTCCTGTCGAAATCCTGCAATCAAATCCCAATAGCCTTCAAAGTCTGATTCTCTAGGAATTCCTCCTCCCGTTGCCGGATGCCCAGGTTGGGAAGCCTGACGTGAGGCTCAGAACCTTCACTCCAGTGGGCGGACTTCTGTGGTATAAGTGTTCTCCAGTCTGTGAGTCACCCACCCAGCAGTTACGGGATTTGATTTTGCTGTGATTGCAACCCTCCTACCGTCTCATTGTGGTTTCTCTTTGTCTTTGGATGTGGGGTATCTTTTTTGGTGAGTTCCAGTGTCCTCCTGTCGATGACTGTCCAGCAGCTAGTTGTGATTCTGGTGTTCTCACAAGAAGAAGTGAGAGCACGTCCTTCTACTCCACCACCTTGGTTCAGGCTCCCCAGGATCCAGATATTTGGAAAGATATGCATCAAATTAAGATCTGATGGTTCTCCTGGAGATTGGGCTCTGAGGATTGTAGGCTTCCAATTTTTAATGTGCATAATTAAAATTTTTTTCTGTTTAATTTATAATTAGAAGCTAATCATTTTTTTAATTAAATTACAAAAATTTTTCTAAATTAGCAAGTGGGAAAAAAGCAGAATTTTAAATATTATACAAAGCAGAAGTTCTAAGTTTAACTGCAGTAGAAGCCCCAGAGGTTCCTCTGTAGAACTGGAGGTTTTGTGGGACAATTTGAAAAACTTTATTGAAATCATTGTTTTTGGTGGACAAAACAAAAGAGAGAAACGGCGCAGGACACTTACTTCCCCAGTAGACGTTTAAAATTTGATTCATTGATATATTTTTGGCTCACATTTTGCATCAGCTGCTCCCTCTTCCCAAAGCAATAATATATTGCATAATTAATTCGGTTCAAGCCATGAGTATACTTAATCTGTTTTGTTTTTTTTTAAATGACCCTACGGTTCTTCTTAATAAAGGTATTGGATTTTTTTGTTTTGTTTTGTTTTGTTTTTGTTTTCTTGGCCGCACCAAACGGCTTGTGGGATCTTAGTTCTCCGACCAGGGATTGAACCTGTGCCTCTTGCAGTAAGTCCTAACCACTGGACTTCCAGGGAATTCCAGGTATTGCATTTTTTTAAAGAAACAAAGTCATAATGAATTAGGAATAGCACAATCAGAATAAATTAGGCTTATCAACATATACAATTCAGTTTTTAAAGCTGAAATTTTGATTAAAAATAGCTAGATATTTAACAACCAATTTGACTTAGCTACTTCCTCCCGTGAGACTCTGAGTAAATATCCAGCCAGATGAAGAAATTCCACAGGAAATGATAATAATAATAGAAATAGCTAATATTATTAAATCCTTAGTATTTGCTAGGAACAAGTTAAGTATGTTTCATGAATCTTCTTTTGTAGTACTCACAAAATTCCCATATATTAGATTGCATTATCCCCATCTCACAGATGACAAACCTAAACTGAGGTTTAGAGACATTAAGCAACATTCCCAACATCACACAGGTTTCAGCCTGGACTCTGAGTTCTTACAAACTCCCTTATATTGTGATAAGAAACACCTTTGCAAAATGTTCCTACATAATTTAGTAAGCCATCAGAGAGTTCAAGAATAAATGTTTATGAAGTTATCAACATCGAGTCCAAGCCAAATGACCTTGTGTCTTTTCTCTTTATCTGTGTTTCATAGGAAAACATACCTCCAATGCTAATTTAAAATAATATTTTAAACAAACTCTTCAACAAGAAAAGTTAGACTTCTGTCTTATTACTGAGAAGAATTGTGACTTTGTCCCTTTAATGTTAATAAACTCAATTCCTCCGATTATTTCTTATCCTTCAATTGTTCCACAATTAAAATTATTTTCACATTGTCTATGAATGGAGATATAATATAGTTGAGTCTATTCAACATAAAATTTGACCAAGGAGAAAAAAAATGAATGATTCCTTTTCTCTGATAATTTCACATACCCATTTCAGAATTACTGTAATACAACTTCACATTGTAGGTAATATGTGCTGAATTCCTGTTTTTGTTTGTTTGTTTGGTGTTTAGCTTTTGTTTCCCCAACTTAATTCTGAAGTTTCTGTGATCATTTGCTGCTGGTCGCCTGTAGGTGTGACTGTTTGTGGCAGGAAAAAAATTGGTATAAAATGTAATATATTGACTCTAGATATATTATTTATCATTTTTCCTTTCAACCTACTTTGACAGTCTTCTCACTAAAAGGTTATAGGCAGTTTGAGAGTTGCCAGTTGTTTCCTTCTTTATTTATCACTTTGCTGGCCCAAAAAGAGCTCCGCAGGACACATTTTGAAAATAATTGGCCTAACGACTAAAGAAGGATATAATTTAATGTTTGAAACATTATTGAAAGGAGAAGGAGGCATTGCAAACAATGTGCTGGGACAACAATTATAAACTGGGACTCTCTATGGTAATTGGGAAATATGCTTTCTTTATCCAGACTACCTATTAGACTCCTATTTGAAGGTTATTCTTGACTAGATGCCAAGTACGGTAGTCCTTGCAAATCTAATTGGAAAACACTAAAAGTGTGTTACAATGTTTTATATATATGTATACACATATACATATGCATATATATATATATATATCATGGCTAATATTTGGATAATACATACTTATAATAAATAATTATACATAATATTCTTTACATATGCATGTTTATGATAAACTCTCATTGTGAGAAGGCATGAGCCATGCTTATTCATATTTATATGTAGTATCTCAGTGTACAATATGTATTTCTTGAAATTTTAATTCAATTCAATTTAATTCAATTCAATAGTTTCTGAACATTTACTACATGAAGCAAATGGGTTATACATGAAGACATAATGACAAGTAGAAAATTAAAGAACTAATAGTCTAGCAAAAGAGAAATGGGTAAATGACTGTGATACAACAGGGAGTTCAGTGCTTTTAGTAGAAATTCATGCAGATAACAGAGAAAAACTTAATTTTAAAAGGGCCTATCATTTCATATTACCAAGATGAAGCTTGAATAAAAACCATAAGCTTAATATATGAAACAAAGTGGAGAAAAGGGAGGGTAATTCTCAGAGAAGTCCAGGTACATGTGCAAAGCTCTGTTTCTAGAGAAGTTGCTTTATGCAAGTTAAAAGAGATGAGACTGAAAAATGGTCAGATATAAAATTACTCTAAATGATATGATCAAAGTTTTGAAACTTATCTGGTATATGATGGGAAATACTGAAACTTTAATTAGACAGTGAAAGATCAGATCAGAATTGTATTCCAATTCTAGGGGTCCAGAGTTGAGGGTATGCCTCTAGGCAGGTATTTGGGCAGGAAAATAGGCGCCAAACGTATTTGAGTAACATTTCATAGATAATGCAGAGAATGTCTTTGGATATTGATTGAGTTTGAGATGAGGGGGGTCATTGAAATCTAGGTCCAAATCAACCAAGACCCCAAAGGTAACAAAGGTAACATGAGAGTGGACATGGATGCATCAGAATATATTAGAAAGGATAATGAGGTGTCTGTGGGGAGTATAAGAAAACTACCTAGAAAAATTGAGAATTGTAAGCTTGGAAGTCAGGAGAGATTTCAGGTCAGAAAATACTTCGACAACACACAGATCGTCCTTATTTGGTGAAAAAGGAACACATTATGTAGGTTTGATGAATCTTGGTGAAAAATATAGTGAAAAGGAAAAAAAAAAGCTTCAAAAGATAAGTCTGGAAAATCCCTAAGATTTAAGAATAAGAATCAATCAATCAATCAATCCAAGAACGGAGATACCCTTTACCAAAAAAAAAAAAGAAATAATAAAAGGCCATCAAAGATTTAAGAGGAGAAACACAGGGCCATCAAGGGGAGGAAAAGAACCAGTAGTTTCATAAAAGACAAGAGAGGAGAGAGTTCCCAGATTGTAACACATTTAATGAGTATGAGCCAAGAGGAAATTATAAATGTCATACATCACTGGAAATCATCACCACTCTTGTAATAATTGAGAAGGTTTCCCTGGAAGGAGAGAGCAGCATAAATAAAGCAGAAGAACTCTCTTTGATAGCTACCTGAAAACTAGAGCTCTTTATGACAAAGATTATAGTGGAGGCATTTGTGGCAAGATAGTCTTGGGAACTAACCCAAGGCTTTAAACAGGGTTGGGGAAGAATTCATTAGAGCATGGATTCTAGCTACTAGATGTCCATGTCTGGTAAGCAACTAATGCCAAAATACTGAAAACTGCACGGCACAATAAATATAGGAAAATATATATATAGTAAACGCATAGCTAATATGTAAATATTATCATATTAATACTATGGTGTTTCTAACAGGGACAATTTACTCAGCAGTAAATCCAACTAGCCAAACAGTATGCAACTGTTCAACACTGAAAAAAATACATAAGTATTTACTGTCTTTGCCTTTAATAGGAAATCAAGAAAATAGAACCATGGACCCTATACTCTCCAAATTCTACAGAAGTTTTCTATAATACTAGAAATCTTCAACTAGATAGGCATAACAACTTTAAGAGAGTCAGAAAGTGAGAATAAATTTACACAATATATCAGAAGAATTTTATCTTATCCAGGTTGACAAGTCTCCTCTATTAACATAGAGTTCAACATATACTAGGGTCCAGTGGCTATTTACCAAATTAATAAATACACAATAATTAACACAGCCTACAATTTACTTTAGTGCCCCTGAGACACCAGATTTATATCAGATTTATATTATATTATTTTTATTATATCTTGGTTCATGGGTTAAACACTGTACTAGACTACTTTTTAAAGATTTTCTGAGCTGATAAATTCTGCACACATTGTGGTAGAACTAAGGATGGTATCTCAAGTCAAGAATATCACTGAGGTAATTAGTGGAAAATTTCACATCAACCCAGAAGGTGAGCAGGTGTCAAAGCTCTCAAAATTTTGAAGAATTAGTCAGGAAAGGATCAGCAAGTATGTAATTAGAGTCACCATATCCTGTTTAGCTGACATAAATGGTTAGCTCTCTTGCTCTGAATACAAGATCTTATTTATTGAAATTTCCAGAAATTTTAGCAAAGTATGGAAATAGCAAAGGAAAATAGAAAAAAGAAAGAAAATTTAAAAAAAGACAGACATAAACACAGCAATTTGAATGTGAAACTTAAAAACTAGCTACACTTCTTAACCCTAGTGATCCAGAGGGGATCTGAAATGGCATGTAAAAGAGCACATGGAAACCTGATGCCATTACTACAGCTGATTTCATTTTCCTATGATGGCCACAATAAAACTTCCTTCCCCTTATGCTCTTCGTACAATGTGGCTCCTACACTCCTCCCTTCAGGAGATGGTATATACTTCTACTCCTTGAATCTGGCAGAGGTGTGACTATAGTGACACTGAAGTGACACTGAAAATTACAAGGCTAGTTCATAAAAGTTCTGTCCAATTCTTTGGGAAAGCTTGCTTTTAGAACCCAATGCTTTGATGTGAGGAAGCTCAAATAGCCCAGGAAAGACCTACATGGAGTAGAAATGAAGCCTCCAGCTCACAGCCCTCACTAAGCTGGAACCAACAGCCGGAATCAACTTGCTAAGTTTACCATTCGGAAAGTGGTACCCAGCCCTTAGTCAAAGTGCCCCCCAGCCCTTAGTCAACATGCCCTAGCAGATGCTGTGTAGAGTAGGGATAAGGTGTTCCCTCAAGTCTGCCAAAAGTGCAGTTTTATGAACAAATTTAAGGATTGTAATTTGAAGCCACTAAGTTTTGGTGGTGTGTTATGCAGTGATTGATAATCAGAACAATTGCCTAATTTTGTAAGTAAACCTATTTAATTTTTTTCTACATGGCAATAAAAATATAATGCTTAACAAATAAATACTTGCCATAAGTATTTAAATCTGTAAAACTAAAATTCTTTTTGTTTCACAGAATGTTAAAGAATGGGTTGATATGTTTAAAAATGATGACGAAGCATTCCAGTTTGATCATTCTGGAATTTATAGCATACCATTTAATTTAAGATACATGATTTTAAAAGAAAACTCTTTTTACTTATTAGCTATAAGGTTAAGTTACTTAAACTCTGTACCCCAGAGATCTCATCTATAAAAAACCATAATAGTGGTAATTATCCACAAGGATTTAAGTCAGTATTTTTGTAGAATTTAACACAGTTCATGACAAACCGAACAATTTATATCACCATTAGTCATTATTGTCATTTACCCCAAATCTGGAGCATGACTTTGTCTCTAGCATGAAACTGTATAGGAATGAGAGAGATGCTTAGTCTGTAATCTGGAGCAGAGAGGAAGGGATACTCAAAGATCCTTTATAAAGTCAATACACTTTGCTTCTCAAGCAGTAACCTCTGTCTTTATTTACTTCTCTCGGTACGTCAAGTACTGTTAAACATTCATCATACTGGTTCACTGATTTTAGTCTTATTATATCAGTATTCCCCTTCTCTTGGGATCTCACTGGTACACCAGCTACATAAATTAACTCAAAAATAAATCAATACCAAAAATACTTTTTGTCATGATTTCAACTAAGCCTTTCAAAGAAAAGTTCAATGTTCACATCATTAAGGCTTCTCACTTATATTCAACAAAAATAATATCATGACATATAACTTTAGCTAACCTATGAATGTTTGTCTAGACAATCTCTACATTAGCTTTTTTGTCTGCAAAATTACTCCATTTAGCTGAAAATTTATATTATTTTCTTCACTCAATGCACATCATAACATTTATTCTTTTTTTCCCATCTTATTTTTTTCATGCAAGCCAATTAGACCAGTAATCATTTATGCCAACAAACACAAAAGTGATTTTCAACCATCTAAGAGCTACTGTTATGTTAGTAAAGCTAGCAGGTAAAATATTGGATAAAGTAATTGGTAAAATATAGGATAAGAATTCTTTGAAGTGACTGGAATGCAGTGTAATTTACACTTAGGAGAAGGGATTTCTGTTCTATTCTTTTAAATATTTCAAATAGAGGACCCCCAAACCACAGTTCTCAAATGTTTGAGAAAAAAATTCAAATACCTTGCAACAAATTCTGACAGCATCAGCCATGTTACTAACCCAGAAGGCTGAATGCTTTCCAGAGGAACAGCAAAGATATTAATCAAATAGTTCACTCCTAGGAATTTGACTGCTCTAAAAGAGAATTCATTTTTTTCTTTTTTTTTTTCTTTTTACTTTTAAGGGAGAAATTGATATTTTAGCCTAAGCAGGATATCTGTTAGCCTTATAAGTTTTATTCTTAGGTGTGTATATTTATCATCCAGGCAGGTCTAAGGTATGAATTCCAGGCTGACAGCTAGTTAAGATTTATTAGGATTATAAAAAACAAATGCAGAATTGAGTGTAGAAAATAGGTACTCATGCTTTAACTTTTTGTTTCTTTAAAATACATCTTTAACTAATAAATATTGAATATTTGAATTCAGGATTCATTAGCTCCCACCTTCAAACAGCCAAGCATAATCTCCAATAATATTTCAGGGCTCTAAGAGACAAGAGAGTATCCTGTTGACTTGTGTGTCCTCTGACTTAGGGCTGCATGTTTACATGTGAATTTAAGGAAATGCTGGAGTCATTTCTTGGTGTTTCCCAGTATATGTTGGTAACTGAAATTTGTTATGCTTTACACACAGAAAAAAAATAAAATAATCAGAGTCAAATGGGCTGTTGCTTCATGACATACTTTCTACTTTGTAAATGATGTAATTATGCATTATGACCAAAAATTTACCCATATTGTCTCAAAATGGTTTTGAACATAAATATTTTTCAATACCAATCTAGTGAAGTTTCCTATTTTCACTGAATATGTGTTCAAAATACTTGAACAGGATCACACTGGGGTTAGAGAGGTGGAAATGAAGAAGAAAAGATGGGAGTATGCTTACCGGAGTCATCAACTCAGGTATGGCAGCTTGATAGGTGAGTGGGCGACAATCACGAGTGTTTGGCACAAGGACACAAGGAAGAAACATTGGACCCAGGTCATCTCCATCTAGAACATCCACTGTGAGGGTGGTGGTAGTGGTTCGCCGTTCATTCAGGTTTTGTGCACGGTCCTGTGAGAGAGGAAAAAAGAAAAAGAACACAAGATGGATGCAATGATCCCTCTAGCTTGGCTAAACTGTAGACAGGTTTCGTCCAGAGTGTAGGCATCTGACCTCACTTTTCTCAGAGCATTTACTTTAGAAAATTTCCAATAGTAAATACTTTCTCCACAGCTCTGAGATGTCAACCTTCTACCAGCTCAAACTTTTGCCAGTTTTATAACCCACGACTCTTTCTCCAGGACCTAGGAATCATCCTATTGAAATGTAATAATTAATCAAGGAAGACAGAGCTTCTATCTCCCAGTGCCTGTGGGAGGGTAGTAGCCTAACTTCCATTGAAGGCTTTCTCCAAGTTGTGAAACTATCTCCCATCATGAGGATACAGGAATGTTTACTTTTCTTTGAGAAGGCCAGTTAACAAACAAAGATGACTCTTGATTCCTTCACTCCTTCCCCTACCCCAGCATTTTGTTTTCTTGATAATGCTTCAAGAAATTTAAGTCTATGAGATAAATATTGGTTATTTGGAAAAAAAAAAAAAGAAAGAAAGAAAAAAAAATGAAGGGGGTAAATAAAAGAAAGAAAACCCACCAGATCTGCTATACTCTTATTGGAGAAACGCTTTTGTTTGTCTCACATAAGATTGCCTATGACGAAGTATTTTGAGAGCCTTCCTTGTCTCCATGTAGCCTGCTGGCATCACTAAAATAACTTGTTTCCAAGTTTCTAAATGAGAATTGTTTTATTTCTTCATACTTTGGGACTCTAAAAAGCTACAATTTCTGAGAGGAGTGTCCTTGTAATAGTAAAGGGAATTAATGTTCCCACTTTTTCTCTTATCCACTAGCCACAATATTGCCAACAGAAAACAGCTTTTTATTTTTTCCTGCTTTTTTGTTTTGTTTTCTTTTTCTATTTTTACTGGTTGTAAAGAAGTGTTCTAAGGCAAGATCTCAGAAACCAAAAATCTCTATTGATGGAATTTTGCAAGTGCAACCTTCCTGTAATGCAATAACTATGTGACTCTGAAACCAAGCAGGACCCTATAGGGCCCTCCTAGGTACAAATTCTTTCCGTGTTCCACATTTCTTGTTTGTAGGTTTCATCCAGTGTCCTTGACCTTCACTTAGTTCCAAAGGGAAGATTTAAACAGTTGCTAACCAGGAAAGTGAGGGAATGCAGAAACAAAGGAGGAGCAATCAAGACACAATCCTGTGAGCAGAAGCAAGAAGAACTACAATCCTGCAGCCTGTGGAAAACTAACCACATTCACAGAAAGATAGACAAGATGAAAAGGCAGAGGGCTATGTACCAGATGAAGGAACAAGATAAAACCCCAGAAAAACAACTAAATGAAGTGGAGATAGGCAACCTCCCAGAAAGAGAATTCAGAATAATGATAGTGAAGATGATCAAGGACCTTGGAAAAACAATGGAGGCAGAGATCGAGAAGATGCAAAAAATGTTTAACAAAGGTCTAGAACAATTAAAGGACAAACTGAGATGAACAACACAATAACTGAAATGAAAAATACACTAGAAGGAATCAAGAGCACAATAACTGAGGCAGAAGAACAGATAACTGATCTGGAAGACAGAATGGTGGAATTCACTGCTGTGGAACAGAATAAAGAAAAAGAATGAAAAGAAATGAAGACAGCCTAAGAAACCTCTGGGACAACACTAAATGCAACAACATTCGCATTATAGGGGTCCCAGAAGGAGAAGAGAGAGAGAGAAAGGACCTGAGAATATATTGGAAGAGATTATAGTCGAAAACTTCCCTAACATGGGAAAGGAAACAGCCACCCAAGTTGAGGAAGCACAGTGAGTCCCATACAGGATAAAGGAGAAACATGCCAAGACACGTAATAATCAAATTGGCAAAAATTAAAGACAAAGAAAAATTATTGAAAGCAGCAAGGGAAAAACGACAAATAACATACAAGGGAACTCCCATAAGGTTAACAGCTGATTTCTCAGCAGAAACTCTACAAGCCAGTAAGGAGTGGCATGATATACTTAAAGTGATGAAAGGGAAGAACCTACAATGAAGATTACTCTACCCAGCAAGGATCTCATTCAGATTCGATGGAGAAATCAAAAGCTTTACAGACAGGCAAAAGCTAAGAGAATTCAGCACCACCAAACCAGCTCTACAGAAAATGCTAAAGGAACTTCTCTAAGTGGAAAACACAAGAGAAGAAAAGGACCTACAAAAACAAACCCAAAACAATTCAGAAAATGGTCATAGGAACATACATATCGATAATTACCTTAAACGTGATGGGTTAAATGCTCCAACCGAAAGACACAGGCTTGCTGAATGGAGACAAAAACAAGACCCATATATATGCTGTCTACAAGAGACCATACAGACTGAAAGTGAGGGGATGGAAAAAGATATTCCATGCAAATGGAAATCAAATGAAAGCTGGAGTAGCAATACTCATATCAGATAAAAAGATTTTAAAATAAAGAATGTTACAAGACACAAGGAAGGACACTAGGTAATGATCAAGGGATCAATCCAAGAAGAAGATTACAACTATAAATATATATGTACCCAACAAAGGAGCACCTCAATACATAAGGCAACTGCTAACAGCTGTAAAAGAGGAAATCGACAGTAACACAATAATAGTGGGAGACTTTAACACCTCACTTATAACAATGGACAGATCATCCAAAATGAAAATAAATAAGGAAACAGAAGCTTTAACTGACAAAATAGATCAGATAGATTTAATTGATATTTATAGGACATTCCATCCAAAAACAGCAGATTACACTTTCTTCTCAAGTGCACACAGAACATTCTCCAGGATAGATCACATCTTGGGTCACAAATCAAGCCTCAGTAAGTTTAAGAAAATAAATTCATATGATAAATAAATGCATATCAAGCATCTTTTCTGACCCCGACACTATGAGATTAGAAATGAATTACAGGGAAAAAACATAAAAAACGCAAACACATGGAGGCTAAACAATATGTTACTAAATAACCAAGAGATCACTGAAGAAATCAAAGAGGAAATCAAAAAATACCTAGAGACAAATGACAATGAAAACATGATAATCCAAAGCCTGTTGGATGTAGCAAAAGCAGTTCTAAGAAGGAAGTTTATAGCTATACAAGTCTATCTCAAGAAACAAGAAAAATCTCAAAAAATCAATCTAACCTTACACCTAAAGGAACTAGAGAAAGAAGAACAAACAAAACCCAAAGTTAGCAGAAGGAAAGAAATCATAAAGATCAGAGCAGAAATATATGAAATAGAAACAAAGAAACTAATAGCAAAGATCAATAAAACTAAAAGCTGGTTCTTTGAGAAGATAAACAAAACTGATAAACCATTAGCCAGACTCATCAAGAAAAAGAGGGAGGGGACTCAAATCAATAAAATTAGAAATGAAAAAGGAGAAGTTACAACAGACACCGCAGAAAAACAAAGCATGCTAAGAGACTACTACAAGTAACTCTATGCCAATAAAATGGGCAACCTGGAAGAAATGGACAAATTCTGAGAAAGGGATAACCGTCCAAGACTGAACCAGGAAGAAATAGAAAATATGAACAGACCAATCACAAGTAATGAAATTGAAACTGTGATTAAAAATCTTCCAACAAACCAAAGCCCAGGACCAGATGGCTTCACAGGTGAATTCTATCAAACACTTAGAGAAAAGCTAACACCCATCCTTCTCAAACTCTTCCAAAAAACTGCAGAGGAAGGAACACTCCCAAACTCATTCTATGAGGCCACCATCACCCTGATACCAAACCCAGACAAAGATACTACAAAAACAGAAAATTACAGACCAATATCACTGATGAATATAGATGCAAAACTCCTCAACAAAATACTAGCAAACAGAATCCAACCACATATTAAAAGGATCATACACCATGATCAAGTGGGATTTATCCCAGGGATGCGAGGATTCTTCAATATACACAAATCAATGTGATATACCATATTAACAAACTGAAGAAGAAAAACCATACAATCATCTCAATAGATGCAGAAAAAGCTTTTGACAAAATTCAACACCCATTTATGATAAAAAATCTCCAGAAAGTGGGCACAGAGGGAACCTACCTCAACATAATAAAGGACATATATGACAAACCCACAGCAAACATCATTCTCAACGGTGAAAAACTGAAACCATTTCCTCTAAGATCAGGAACAAGACAACAATGTTCACTCTCACCACTATTATTCAACATAGATTAGGAAGCCCTAGCCTCGGCAATCAGAGAAGAAAAAGAAATAAAAGGATTACAAATTAGAAAAGAAGAAGTAAAACTGTCACTGTTTGCTGATGACATGGTACTATCCATAGAAAATCCTAAAGATGCCACCAGAAAACTAGTAGAGCTAATCAATGAATTTGGTAAAGTCGCAAGATACAAAATTGATGCACAGAAATCTCTTGCATTCCTATACACTTATAATGAAAAATCTGAAAGAGAAATTTAAGAAACACTCCCATTTACCATTGCAAGAAAAAGAATAAAATACCTAGGAATAAACCTACCTAGGGAGACAAAAAGACCTGTATGCAGAAAACTATAAGACACTGATGAAAGAAATTAAAGATGATACCAACAGATGTAGAGAAATACACCATGTTCTTCGATTGGAAGAATCAATATTGTGAAAATGACTAAACTACCCAAAGCAATCTACAGATTCAATGCAATCCCTATCAAATTACCAATGGCATTTTTTACGTAACTAGAAGAAAAAATCTTAAAATTTGTATGGAGACACAAAAGACCCCGAATAGCCAAAGCAGTCTTGAGGGAAAAAAACGGAGCTGGAGGAATCAGACTCCCTGACTACAGACTATACTACAAAGCTACAGTAATCAAGACAATATGGTACTGGCACAAAAACAGAAACATAGATCAATGGGACAAGAAAGAAAGCCCAGAGGTAAACCCACACACTTACGGTCAACTAATCTATGACAAAGGATGCAAGGATATATAATGGAGAATAGAGAGTGTCTTCAATTAGTGGTGCTGGGATACATGTGAAAGAATGAAATTAGAACACTCCTTAACACCATACACAAAAATAAACTCAAAATGGATTCAAGACTTAAATGTAAGGCCAGACACTATAAAACTCTTAGAGGAAAACATAGGAAGAACACTCTGACATAAATCACAGCAAGATCTTTTTTGATTCACCTCCTAGAGTAATGGAAATAAAAACAAAAATAAACAAATGGGATCCACTGAAAATTAAAAGCTTTTGCACAGCAAAGGAAACCATAAGCAAGACGAAAAGACAACCCTCAGAATGGGAGAAAATATTTGCAAACGAATCAAGGGACAAAGGATTAATCTCCAAAATATATAAACAGCTCATGCAGCTCAATAAGAAGAAAATAAACAACACAATCCAAAAATGGACAGAAGACCTAAATAGACATTTCTCCAAAGAAGACATACAGGTGGCCAAGAATCACGTGAAAAGCTGCTCAACATCACTAATTATTAGAGAAATGCAAATCAAAACTACAATGAGGTATCACCTCACACCAGTTAGAATGGGATTCATCAGAAAATCTACAAACAACAAATGCTGGTGAGGGTGTGGAGAAAAGGGAACCCTCTTGCGTTGTTGGTGGGAATGTAAATTGATACAGCCGCTATGGAGAACAATATGGAGGTTCCTTAAAAAACTAAAAAGAGAATTACCATATGATCCAGCAATCCCACTACTGGGCGTATACCCAAAGAAAACCACAATTCAAAAAGACACATGCACCCCAACGTTCATTGCAGCACTATTTGCAATAGCCAGGTCATGGAAGCAACCTAAATGCCCATCAACTGACAAATGGATAAAGAAGATGTGGTACATACATACAATGGAGTGTTACTCAGCCATAAAAAGGAACAAAATTGGGTCATTTGTTGAGACGTGGATAGATCTAGAGACTGTCATACAGAGTGAAGTAAGTCAGAAGGAGAAAAACAAATATCATGTATTAACGCATGTATGTGGAACCTAGAAAAATGGTACAGATGAACTGGTTTGCAGGGCAGAAGTTGAGACACAGATGTAGAGAACAAATGTATGGACACCAAAGGGGGAAAGCCATGGGGGGGGTGGGGATGGTGTTGTGATGAATTGGGCAATTGGGATTGACATGTATACACTGATGTGTATAAAATTGATGACTAATAAGAACCTCCTGTATAAAAAAATAAATAAAATTCAAAAATTAAAAAAAGAAAAAAAAGTCAGTAAAAATTGGCTTGATGAATAAATAAAAATATGGAAAAAAAGAAACAATCCTGCAGTGATAAAGCAGGACCCTGGTTCCTGCTCAAGGAATATATGTAACCATATATTTGAGTTCTTCTGCAGGAACTAAGGCCCCCACCCAGGTGGAGAATGGTAACTTCAGGGTGAGTATAAGATTCCTGAAACACTGCCCTGTTACCTCACCACCAACCAATCAGAAGGAAGTCTGAACACAGTGGAAGATAACAAAGACTCTGACTCCCCCCTCCCCAAACGATTAATGTGATTAACTTCCCCTTTCCCCCTTTAAAAACTTTCATGGTCAAGCAGAACCTTTAGATTTGGTTCTCGGACCCGAGTCCACCTTCTCCAGGTTGCCAGCCTCCTGAATAAAGCAACCTTTCCTTTTCAACCAACAACTGTCTCTTGAGTATTAGCTTTCAAGTGGCAAGCAGCAGAACCTGAGTTTGGGAACAACTCTAGTATTCTTTGATGTTTAGATCCATTATAAGACAGACTGTGGTCAAAACATGGGAAAAAAGTTTAAATTTCCCAAGTGTGGGGATTCACTAGACCCTCAGAGTTCATATACAAATTATTTTAAATTAAAGACATTAGAGATTGAACATACACAAAAAGGAGCCTTTTCAGAGTTTTCCTTATCTTATTAAAAGCAGAAACTTTCTCAAGTGAAGCTGCCATGAATCTCTTCCTTGGGAGAGTTTTATAGCCATGAGAAAAGGAGAAAAAGAAGAAGAAGAAGAAAAACACTAGCATCTACATAAACACACATTACCACAAACTTTCTTTGTCTCCTGTTTACCCTCCCTAGAAACCTGCTCCTTGTTCCCAAAGAAGTATTTTCTCCCTCCTCACGCATGAAGTGAGGTACATAAAACCTCATCTCTAGCTGCTCAGGGAGCAACTTCTTTTGTTTGCGCTCATACGCATATACTTTATTCTTTCTAAAATACTTAGTGAAATATTTTATTCTTTCTACTGTTAAAAACTGGTTTTGGGGTTTTTGTTTTGTTTTGTTTTTTGTTCAGTTTAATTTGAAAGTCGTCAATTAGTAAATCTAAGAGGGCAGAGAAAAACATTTTTCCTTCTCAAGAAGGGAATAAACATGATCAAGATTACACTGATAATTATGATTGGTTAAACTTTATTTTATTTTATTCTATTCTATTCTATTTTACTTTATTATTTATTTATTTATTTTTGGCCTCAATGCACAGCTTGTGGGATCTTAGTTCCCTGACCAGGGATTGATCCCGGGCTCTGGGCAGTGAGAGCACAGAGTCTTAACCCCTGGACTACCAGGGAATTCCCCTGATTGGTTAAATTTATGGGGTATAAAGATTTTTTCTTAAAGTCCTTCTTTAATTGTTCTAAATTTTCCATGTCTGTTTATTATATCTAGTACAGTTGAAAGTATAATAGGAGTAGCAAATGACACATGAGACAACTTTGGTGGTCCACAAATACATTTTTTAAATCATACTTTAAATGTATGAATTGAGTATATATAGAAGACTCTTAATTTAACATAAATTATTTAGAAAACACAACTGGTTCATCAAACCTACTATTTTTTTTTTTTTTTTTGCGGTACGCAGGCCTCTCACTGTTGTGGCCTCTCCCATTGCGGAGCACAGGTTCCAGACGCGCAGGCTCAGCGGCCATGGCTCACGGGCCCAGCCGCTCTCCGGCATGTGGGATCTTCCCGAACCGCGGCACGAATCCGTGTCCCCTGCATCGGCAGGCGGACTCTCAACCACTGCGCCACTAGGGAATCCCAAACCTACTATTTTAAGATTATGATTGTGTAGGGGAGCAGAATTTACCACCCCCAAATATGTCTCTTTGGCATAGGATTATTTCAGGCTGATTATTTTTAAGACACTGCACACACAGAAGTTTTGAAAACTGGGTAAAAGTTACCCCTCTGTATGAGTCATTTACCTGTACTAGGGAAATCTCCATTTGTAAAGGTGTCTCTCTGGCTGTACCAGAAAGAGGGAGATGAACTTATCTCTAGAAACTTATCATGCAGATGGCAACAATTTAAATCTGCATATCAACTTTACCCTTGTTTACTGAGCTCTTTCAGGTAACCTCCCATAACTGACCTTCTACCCTCTACATCTTCTTTTGTGTTTAGCTGAAGATGGTAATTAAGGTGAGGGCTTCTGCCATTCTGGAGTAGAGTTACCCTATTTTCCTGAGTTTCTCCCATGTATACAGAAGGTATATATGTGACGAAACTTTTGTTTGTGTTTCTTCTGTTAATCTGTTTTTTATCAATGTGATTATTAGATCAGCCAAAGAATCTAGAAGGGTAGAATGGAAAAATTTCCCACCCCTACAACTGCTTAGGATGTACTTTTTAAAAAAGACTGCATCAATCTAAAGTTTAAGAAAAATATTGAATGAATACCATTTTATGTGATATTGGATGTGTTACTGGCAGAATGGCGATTTCCTCAGTTCTTGCCCTTCTCAAGAGAAATAATTCAGTCTAGAGGCATAGAGCAGTTTTAAATAGCAAGAGTTTTATTAAGCAGAGTGAAAGTACACTCCTGAGAAAGGATTAGAGTGGGCTGTCTGGAAACCAGAAGTAGTCTCGCAATGGGGCAGGGTTAGGATTTTTAGAGTGGTGGTCCCTCCTTGTGTCCTGCATCATTTAACTGACAAGTTGATTGACAGCTTTAAGTTATATAACTTTTCTCCTAGTGTGCAGGTGCTTACCCATAAGCACCGAAGCAAAACCCACGTGGGTGGGGGGAGGCAAAAACCGCAATACTAATTTATTAGAAATATGGCACAATGAACCCTGGATTACCTTGAGTCACCTTTTAGGTCTTGGTGCACCTGTGCCAACCTGTGCTGGCAGGTTTACCTTGCTTGGTCCTGATATGGCTGGAAACTTAGCAGTGGTCCTTGACTAGAAGAGGGAAGATCTCTGGGCATGCTCTGATTACCAGTGTCCACATGGGGAGGGAAAGATGACCCCATTCAGGATGGGATGGGACCCACTCAAGTCTGACTACCTACCTAACAGATGTGGCAAAAAAGTCTGTAATATCCCAGAAGCAGTATTTCTATACTTGCATGTCACTCAACCTTACCTCTCATATGTTACAGCCAAGTCACTGTAATAGACAAAGTATAATGTTTTCTATCCTAAGTCTTTCAGTTTGTCAGCAACAAATCTATTACTATTCTCTGCTTCTTTGGGTTATTGTTGCCACTCCATAACATGGATACAACTGCATTAGAGAGGGTGCATATTTACCAAAATACACAATATAGGCTTTTGTCTTATACTGGGAAAAGAAATTGCTGACAAAGTGTTGAGCTATAAAATCTCGATTTTTAAGTGGAAACTAAAAAAAAAAAAAGAAAAAGATCAGATAACCTACTGTGGAGGGGAAAAAATAATTTTCCTCTACCCTTTTAGGTTCTTAGATAAAACCCCTCAGTAGTAAAAGACAGATTAACAGGAGTAAAACAAACAGTTTAATAACATGTATACTTCCTGTGTACAGGGGAGATAACCAGGAAAACTGAGTAACTCCCCAAAATGGCCCAAATCACCACCTTGAATACCATCTTCAGCTAAAGACAAAAGATGTTGGGAGGGGAAAGCCAAATTTTCAGTGGAAGCACAGTAAACAAAAGGTATGTTTGTTATGCAGATTTAAATCTAAGCCTTCTCCATTAATAAGAGTTTCTAAGATTTAGAGTCATCCTTGTCTTCCTGGTACAGACCGAAAGACACCCTTAAAATTGGAGATTTCCCTTGTAAATGTAAATTGCTTCTACTGGTTTTCAGAGCTTCTTTTCTGTCTGCTGGGTTTTTTTGTTTGTTTTGTTTTTTATTACTTAGCCTAAAATAATTCTTATGCTTGCTGAAATAAAATTCATAATTTATGGCAAGATGAGAAAATTCCCTCCCCTTTAGTGTGTATTGCACATCTGCATTATTCAGACCTCCTTAGGAAAAAATATTCCTTCTAATCCATCAATGGTCACAACTCCTTAGGAGATAACCTTCCTTCTTAATCTTGTAAGGAGTCATGATGACCCATGACCCACTACTCTTTGTACCTATAGATCTAGGTTGTGTAAACTGTGTAAAATATGTCATTTAATGTACAGCCCTCTGTCTCAAAAACCTATATAACTGTGCTTTGACCTCTAATGGGCAGAACAGTTCTGCAAGCTCTCTGAGAGGTTGTTCCTGAGTTATAATCCTCAGTTTGGCTCAAATAAAAATTTCCATAACTTTCTTAGATCACTTTATTCATTTTTTTTGTCAGCATGCTAAAGAGGCATATTTTAGAGTGACACATTCTGCTTCCCTTTACTACTACTGGGAGCAGAGATATAGTAACAAAAACTACCAACATGTTTTATGTGTACATGGAGATTCCCCAGAATTTGCCACCAATAAATATATCATGTTATAATGAAATATGAAAATAGGCCTCATGCACATTCCTAACTTGCAAGCCTCTGGAAGGTGTTGTTAATCCATGATGCTCTTTTTCCAGTTCAGAACCAAATTTGATCTTAAAATACTGTCTAAAGCAAAGCCCCTGACAATTAAGATAAAAACCGAAAAGAAAGGAATATTTTACTCTTTCTAGTATAATGCTGCTGCTCACAACTCTTCTGAATAAAGGAAATAACATTCTAAATTGGGAGTGGTATAAATAAAACATAATTATTTACATAAATATTTTATATGATTTCATTAAATTTACATTTGCATTCATTGTTATGTGAAAATCCAGTACATATTAAAAACTAATCCCCAAAATCCTTCCTTCTCCTCTTCTATTTTCCTTCATTTCTTTTCTATCATTTTAAAAATAAGGTAACACTTTAAAATTTTAGACATTTAAAAATAAGATATTGGGCTTCCCTGGTGGCGCAGTGGTTGAGAGTCCGCCTGCCGATGCAGGGGACACGGGTTTGTGCCCTGGTCTGGGAAGATCCCACATGCTGCGGAGCAGCTGGGCCCGTGAGCCATGGCCGCTGAGCCTGCGCGACCGGACCCTGTGCCACAACAGTGAGAGGCCCGCATACCGCAAAAAATAAAATAAAATAAAAAATAAGATATCATTAATTTAGGAAACTGTGACTGTAACTGGCAAGCAAGAATGTATCTCTTTCAAAGTTAACCAAGTTTGACGGTTTCATTTGTATTTTCTCAATGTGCGTTATTATTTCACATATCATTTATATATTTGCTAACATTAAACATTTAACTATATGAAACCTTTATTTAGCTTCCATAACCATTGTGAGTATAGTTATGCAAGTAATTGCAGGTGATACAAAGAATAATCCAGTATAAAAACTGACATGCAGGAATTTAAAAGCAGAGAGATAACTACAACGTAGACTCAAAGAGCCACAAAGAATATTCATCAGAGTGTGAGATTTGACCTAGCTGAAACATTCTCTCAACGCCTCATAAGGAAGTGGTATTGACCTTGTCACTGAATCACTGAATACTTAGCATCTTTATTCAAAGCCTCCAATCATCTGGTCTCATAACATCACAATACAGTATTATAACATGATATCTGACATATCAAAGACATGCATTTTTAAAATTAATTATTTAATAAATAAGTAGAAAATTTCATCAATATATTGTAAGGAAGAACTATTCTTTAATTTGTTTCAGAAAAGGGATCTGTGCCTAGTAGAATTTCAAAGAAAGTTACTTTTATAAATAGCTCAGAGACAACTAACTCATTGTCACAATCCACTTTTTACAAAGCACATTTTTATAAAACTGCAAATATTTCAACTATGAAAATGTTAGAGAAATAAAACACCTCTAACCATCAAATGATAAGACTTCAATTCCTTCATCTCAATAGAAAGGCTTTCTTGCTATAAAATAGTTTAATTGCACACTATTCTTTGATCAAACTAGAGATAAATGCTAATTTTTAATTCACCTAGTATCTGCTCTATATTTAGAACTGTATTAAGTCAAATATTGGTTATGTGGAGTGGAGCCAGGAAAAATCTGGACTCTAACAAATACTGTGAAATTATATGAAACTGGTTTTAAAAATGAGTATGAGACAAAAATGCTGATGTTCAGATTTATTTTTGAGGCAATGTCATAGGAGCCTTGGAATAAAGAGACTTCTAACACTTACATACTTAGTATTCAAGTAGTTTGTAGTTGACAAAATGGCTAAAGGCACCTACCAGACTCACTCATAGATACATATATTAAGTACTCTTTCATTACCTTATCTAGTATTTGCAGTAGAGAAAGCAAAAAAAAAAAAAAAAAAAAAAATGGCAACATAATTAGAGTTGCCTTGAGTCTTTTGACTCTAACTCAGTTACCTAAGACCTTGGAGGAATCTGACATGCTTCTGTTCACCAATGGAAGATGGTCTATCACCAACTGAAATTTTAAAACTTACCCTGGTAACTTGATTCTGTTAGATTTCTTTATTCGAAAAAGAAAATAACAGCAACAAGTTTGCCTGGATCTAAATCACTTTAGAAGTGTGTTCCTTTTTTCTTTTCTTTTCTTTTTCTTGAAAGTGTCTTTTTTGTTTAACTAATTTTCCTTAGCTTTTATGCATACTAGTAAACAGAATACTATCATTTTGCTTACTTATAAAATTTTCAAGCAATATCTTCATTACTTGAAAATTTTATAAATAGTTCTTAAACCATCAACAATTATCCTCCTATTTCAGTCTTACTCTCCAGAATATGCCCAAGAAACTGGCAAAACTAAAAACAATGGTTGTAATATTAGCACTTATTCCACATATCAGTAGGAGGTAGACATGAGGAAAGGTCAGGATAGGGGTTATTCTGAAAAGTGATTTATATAGTTTGAAATATGAAAGTATAGAAAGTAATTTTTATATCCAAACCTATATAATTGCAATGTTTTGAAGAAGAGCAGAATATGCCACCCCAAAATATGCTACATTGGCATATTGAGTATTTTACATTAAAGTTTCTTAAGAAACAGCCAGTGCAAGGAGGACATTTTGATCATCTTTTGTCCCCCTGAAAGCAGGACATAGATCTTCCATATGAAAAGAACCCTCCCTGTACCAGGAGAATAGAGGGCATCATTATCACCAGAAATAGGGAACTTAGGGCCAAGAGGCTGTGTAAAAGTACCATGGTCCTTTCTAATGTGATACCCTGAGCCCAAACCTCTTTGCCTTGTAAATTCTTCAGAAATTTGTAGTTTCCTTGTCTAAAAGACAGCCTGCTTTGGTCACTTTTTTCAGTCTCATATTTTTTTATGGAGCTCCTACACATACATTATTAAATTTGTTTTTCTCTTGTTAATCTGTGTTATGTTAATTTAATTTTTAGGCCAGCCAAAGAACTGTAAAAAATTCAACAAACTTCAGTTAAACAGAGTCAGGAGACCAGAAGGGGGAGCCCTCACACTTTGCAAGGACAGCATAGCTCAACAAGAAGAAGAACGCCTCCTCTTCCATCCTTACAACAGCTCAGCTAATGAAAAGCCATGGTCTCTTTGTTTACTATAGCTCTCCCAACTTCTTATCTCCCCCTCTCTCTCCTTCCCTTGTTTTGTAGGGACTTGCACATGGCTCACCGTGGTTGTAGACCCCAAATTGCAATTCCCTTCTTATCCCAAATAAACCCATTTTTGCTGGAGAAATAACGGGCAGTCTATTTATTTTAGGTCAACAGAACCTGGAAGGGAAGAAGGAAAAAGTTTTTCATCCCTACAGTTTACACACTTTTTTTGCATACTCGAGTCCATTAAGAGAAAAGAGAGAGCTGAGAAAGATATAGTATCATATATTTTTTAAATACAGTATCTTGTTATGAAAGATAGTTATGTCCCTTCTCTAGATTTTTGATGTATGTGAAAATATGGAATAGCACTGCTAATTGACAGAATAATTCAAAGAGTATTCTTGCTATGAATCTTAATGAAATGTAAATCTTTTCTTTCTGACAATTATTTAAGGGCTCTTGAGTAGTTAAGAGCCCTTAAGATTTCCCTCAGGATAACCATAATACAGAAAGAGTTGGCTTGAAGATATCGATGTATAGAGATGGGTTTGATTTTTTTATGATTTAGGGTAATATCAAAATTGGAGTTTGTGGTGACAGAATGTATCAGAAGTTTCAACAAAAGGAAACCCCTGACTTTTGTACTTCTTTGAACTTCCTTTCCTAGATTTTTTTCTTTTTTCTGGAATTTCATTGCCTCATTGGCTATTCATATTTTTTAAAAAACGGTGTGGGTAATACTGTTGCAAAAATTCTAAAGAAAATAAGTGACAAGTTTTCTAATGTGGGTCACCCAAAACTCTTGCAATTTATTTAAGAATCATAACATGTTCACATGGATAAAAAATCATAACATGCTCACAACTACAAGAAATTTGAATGATTCCTTTTGCAAATCAATCAAATCTTTGTACTCTAAGCAAAGCCAGGCCAAATCTGAGTAATGTTCAGTAATTTATCATCAGACCTCTAGCTTCTTAGAAACCATCTACTTTAAAGTCCAAATTGATTGCTCATATTTCAGCTCTTCTTATGACTCCAAGATAATAAGTAGGTTTTTAATTGACATAGTTTACATTGTACATTGGTTTACATACCATCAATAAAATAATAATAACTACAAAGAATATAAAATAATAATTAGAAGATATTTTAATATATGGGTATCATTATTCTATATAAATATAAGAATATAAATTGTATAGATATTGATATATATGAGTAAGTAAATGTTTAACAGCCAACTGAGACAAGCAGTCCCGACTGAGGCTTGAGATAGATGGGTCCCAGGCAAGACATTTACAACTAGCCTCCTGTTTATACTTTGAGATAGAAATAACAACAGGAACAGGATGAATAGCTAGACTTTGTCTCCTGTGGACACTGTAAGATAACAGTAATGGCAGGGGAGGGAGGGGCTAAGTCTTCCTGGGGTAAAAGATAAGGAGGTCACAACTCCCTTACTCTTGGGGTCAGGGAGACCTCCCAAATTACACTTGCACAGAAAGTTTCCTCAGGAAACGGGGTGCCAGACAACAGTAAGTTTTGCTAACTTCCCTGAGCCCCTCACACTGAAATCCATCTTGGCTAAAGAGGGCGAAGGCACATGGGGAGGGCCCTGAGACAAATCAGATAGGGGTAAAAGCAAGACGACTGGTCAGAGGAAAACAAAGACCTGGAAGCCTGCCCCCTTATAAATGACTTAAACTTCCCGAAGATGTGACTCTTACTGAGCCTGCCCATGTGTCTATCCACAATATTCCTCTCTTGTCCTCCAAAGGGGACAAAAGCCAGGGCAGTGTTGCAGCCAGGGTTGAATCCCTGGTTGGGGAACTGAGACCCCGTGTCAAGCTGCCGCAGCCATGGCTACACCACAGGGCCCCCAAGAACGTGACTTGGAGCATTTGTCACTTTCCATACTGTAAATATCTCCCACCATGGCCACAAATGAGGTCACTGTACTTGGAGTTGGAAAGAGATGTCCAAAATTGGCCCTCAAAGCAAGCGTGAGCCACCTTTTCAGCTCCAATAAGCCACTGTCTTAAGTAAGTTATATATCTAAAATGTAGAGGAAATAGGCATTTTTCTTTATAACTTGTGGGAATGTGATGTGCTGCAACAATTTGGAAGATAATATGGCATTACCTACTAAGATGAAAAGTATATGTATATGTATGTATGTATATACATATATATACATGAATATATACAATTTTTCTCATAGTAACTTTATCTTTTAATTATCTATTCATGAACAAGTAAGTACTGGTACTTAAGAGGTTTATGTAATACTGTAATGATATCAGAATATATTCCAAGCATTAGTTTAAGCACATTTTTGTTTGCTAACTTGCTAATCCTCACAAGAACCCTATGTGGTATATTTCATTAATATCCCCATTTTACTACTTAGAAAACTGACATACAGAGTATACCAAAAGTCACACGCTAGGAAATGGCAGAACTAGGATTTGAATTTGGGCAATGTGGTTCTAGAATTCATGCTTTTACCACTATACTATACTCCCTGCCTCTCAGGACAATCATGAGATTAGCTATCAGTTCTGTGCCAAAAACCAAAAATAAACAAAAAAACCTTAAGTATAGTTGAATAAATTGTGATATATCCTAATTTTAGTATATTATATAACTTTTAAAAGGATATAATCTGAAAACTTTTAAAAACACTAAAAATCTTATAACTTCCTATATTTAGCATTCACATTTTGTATCACATAATTTACATTTGTATAAAAATTACTATTACAGATAAATTCATGTCTTCATTCAATTTCTCACCAATTCCATTCCTTCCTTTCGAGGATCCATGTATATCCTGTTATTTCATAATTTTATCCTTGAAATGCTAAAATCTTATCAGTCTTTCCCCAGTTATGAGTAGTCTAGCAAATTGGATTTGAATTGTCCCAGATGTCTTTATAAATAGTTTAAAGTAGATGACAAGTCAGAAGATTTATTTTATATTTCTTTAAAAAAAAACACCTCATTTTAAATTGCACAATAAAAATTAGCTTTCAAATCCATTCCATAGCAATCTGACTTTTCTGTAAATTTTATTAGAGATTCTGAGTCAGAAAGGAAAATTGTACCTTTTCTCCACATTTTCATTTACATAGGAAAAAAAGGGGTTCAGTGTTTTTGAGGAATGATGAGGGGCCCTCTTTAAGAGGTTTTACTTTTTCCTACATCTATAGTTTCTACTCTAGTCTCTGCTACTGAGCCCTAAGACAACCCACATTGAATTGGAAAAAAAGAAACAAAACAAGTATTTTGAATGAAAGTCTAGAAATCTGTCTTCAAAAAACTAGATTTCTATCTATACCTACCCACACACATATACTATATATGTAAACATGCATGCCCTTTCTGCTGAAATATCTCTAAAAAAGACAAAACATGGCCACTTAGCAACACTTTCTCGCATATAAACTTGTTCAGAACAGCTGATGGAGGATATTTCCTTTTGCCACTCCCTCTTGTCTTTCTGTTCAGCTATAAAAATATGATTACAATGCTTAGGGGTTATTAAAGGTACAGGCTGGCTTCAGAGTCTAACTACCTTTTCAGAATATGGCCCTGCCACTTATTATAGGAATTTTTTCAATGTCAGATGCTATCTGTCGCCAGCCCTGTTAGATTTTTTTTTACTGAAATACTAGCCCAATTCTCCTCCTTCCTAACAAATTATTATTATTTTTTCAATATGCCCAGCCCCAGGAGACGAACCATACTTGCTTGTCATCCAGAGATGATTGTCTCATTCCCCTTTACCACCTACAGACTTCCTTAACTTTACCGTCTGCTATGCTGACTCATATTCCTGTTCTGTGTGGGGAAGCTGGGTGGGAAGGAGCTTCCTCTCAGATAAAAGCAGACAGAATCAATGAACTTAAGAAGTTCTAGTTTTACCACCCTTATACTCAGACTTGAATTGCAGCCGTGATGCTTATGGTGCTGGTATTCACTAGCACCAGAGCCATAAGCATCACAACTGCAAATGGGACATAAGGCATTGGAAAAACAACCAAATTTCAGGAAAAGACGGATTTTAAGGACAGAGGGAACCTGAGTCCTTGGTGATATACTTGAACTGTCAAATCAACTCTTGAACCACATAAATCTAAGAATTTTATTAAAATAATAATGATAATGACAATAATAATGTTATACAAGCAATTGTTTTTCAGGTTTTCTGTTACTGCAGTCCATATATGTGGGTTATGATCATAGTAGCTTAGATGTAGTGAGCAACTACTCAATAAAAGATAAATGATTCAATAAATGATTCAACAGTTCTCTACCTTTAGTGTACTTTGAAGTTCCCTGGGGAGCTAATAAAAAATGCAGGTATTCCACTTCTACCTTCTGAAATTTTTATTCAGAGGGTCTGAGGTTGTGTCCAGGAACCTGCATTTCTTATACACTCCCAAGGTGATTCTGCTGCAGTCATTCGGTGGATCATGCTTTGAGAAATACTTCAGTATGAGCTAAAAACAAATTATTGAAGTGTATGAGTGATTCAAAGAGTGAAGAATACAGTGAGTGGGAATAATCTTCCTACCCCATTCCATCCCATTTCCTATTCAGAAGACTATAATATACAAATTACACTGAGTGCAGGGCTACCCTGTTGAGGTCACAGTGAGCACATACATTCTGGGCAAGTTCTGTACTTCATAAATTCAGAAGAGGAAAGTAAGAGAAATTAAACACTCACATTAGCTTGGATGATGACAAAGTAGCGAGTCTTGTCTTCGTAGTTGAGCCTCTTCCTTAACACTACATCTCCAGTCAACATAAGGGGGATTGCAAAGGTGTCATTGGATGTCTGCAAATAGGTAAAGATACACATTTGAGATCATCTGAACATAAGATGAATTAGACAATCTTATATTTCAGTTTAGTCCCCTAGAAAATTATAGACAACATGTTCATCATCTGAAAACAGGATGTGAGTGTAAGCTTCAGATTTAATATTCTTATGTCCAAAAACTTGTCATTCTGATCAATAGGTCTCACTTTTGATAATGATAACCAGGAAACTTACTTCTTGTAAGTTTTTCATATATTATTAGGGTTACCCATCAACAGCCCTGGGATACTTCTAAGCCCAGATATCTGAAAAATCTTTCCTATTACCATATTATCTTTTCACAATTTTTTTTTAAACACCGAAGAGTTCAAAGATTGCAATTTGTGATTTCTACCTAATATCCCTTTTCGACATTGGTGCCCATTCTGTATTCTCAGTATTTTCAAGTACTGTATTAAATACAACTATTAACTTGAAACTTTGTGTTTTTGTGAAAAAGAATGTGCTGTAGCTTGTTTTTTGTTTGTTTGTTTGTTTTGTTTTGTTTGTTTTTCCAAGCCTCAGAACTGCTGTTCATTAGTTAAGTCTCCTATCCTGACAGGGGTTGAGTTTCTTCTTGGCAACATGCAGGTTATAAGGGCAACTTCCAAAGTGCCTTCCAGCAATACTGCTGTGGCATGAGCAGCCCTCACTGTAAGACAGTATAGTCATTCCTCAAGGGAATATAATTTAGGAGATCTGTCTCTCAGTCTTAAAAAGACCTTACATCACTTTTTTGTTTTAGTGCCATTTTGAAGACTGATAAAATAGTCTCTAAATTATGACAACAAGTCAGTTTTACTTTTAGTATTGGAACTTTTTTGGTTGATTGTTTTGTGCAGTGGTAGGTGTGCAAGTGATTGTGGGCAGCAGATGAAATACTTAGATTCTTCAGAAAAAGGAGGAGGAGGTGGGGGAGAGGGAGGGGGAGAGGCAAAGCAGAAGGAAGAAAGCAGAAGAAGAGGGGAAGGGAAGGAAGAAAGAGTGTGTGCATGCTTGTCTGTGTGTGTCTGTGTTTATACACTCAGCTGACACAAGGGGAGTTACTTAGAAACAGCGTTAATGAGAGAACAGCTGACTCAAATCTTCTATCTCAAGTTCATTTGGGGGAATGTGGGCAAATTAACCTTCAATATCTAGAGTTGTGATCTCTCCCTCTCCATCTTTTTCTCCCTCCTTCTGTGACCCCCTCTCTTTCTCGTACACACACACAGAGTATACAATTGATAGATATTTTTTAATGATTTATTCTGTGTTCATGCAATTGGCTTTGCAGGTCTTTCTTGGATTCAGTCATTTAAAAAGTAACATTTTAAAACATAAATATAGAAAATGTGCCATAAAAGATATTTACAATTAAAAACAGGCGTTTGACATTTTCCCTAAATTTTTGCCTATTTAAACACTGCGGGACTCTAAACTATGCCAGGGAGAGTAAAAATTGTTTAATCTAAATATCTAAGTTAGTTATGGGGAATACTTTAGTTGATAATTGCCATATACACTGTAAAACACAACTCAGTGTGTTGTTATAGGGTTGTTAACTTTCAAAGACTCAATAACTGTAGAGACATATATCAATTCTAGCGTGTTTATGAAATATACGGTGGGTTGCTTACCGAAACGCCACCTCATCCTTGGAGTCAGAACTCCAAATGAGTTCAGATAATTGGTGGCTTTGTGCTTTAGGGGAGGCTATGACCCTAAGTGGGGTGAGTTTTGACAAATCTAATCCTACCATGGAAAATCCACACTCTTTGCCAGTGATTGTTTTGGAAATGTACGTGAGAGCTAATTCTAAATAATCTGAAGAGTTTTTCTTAATTGTAAAGAGAGAGAGAGACAAGAAAAAAAAGTGTTCCCTTCTCTGCTTACAGATGCTTTTATAAGGATGTAAAACCTGGAACCATCAGCAGCCATTTTGGAACTATTGAAACAGTTAATCTAGAAGTAAACAAAATGCTGAAAATGGAAGAGCAGAAAATGAAAAGAAGCTGGCTCTGTGATATCTGAGTTGCTTAACAAATCCTGATACCTCCCCTTCTCTGAACAACCTGTTACAAGAGATAATACATGACTTTGTTGGCAAAGTCACTTTAAATTCAGTTTTCTATTATTTGCAACTGAAAGCACTTTGATAAATGATTATCTCCTGCCTATGTGTCCTCATCATGCAGTCCCCTCTCTTTTCCATTTATGCCATGACTCTTTGCAGGTGACATTTGCTTTTAATTTTCTCCTGCCTAAACATTCTATCCCTCATTTCTCTGGATTATAAATCCTGCAAATCCTGCAAATCAGTAAAATCTTATTTGTCATCCAATTTAGGATTAAATCTTTGCTCTTATGTTACATTATTTTTTCCAAACAGCATTTGTTATTTGTGCATTTTCTGCTTTCCCTCACAGATTTCTCAAGGATCTCTCAGTCTATGATGTGGAAATACTTACATTTATATTTCTAACCAAGTAACGTAATGGATGTTTGTGATCCTATTTTAGCTGATAATTTTCATTGGATATTTATAGAATTATTACAAGCATTGTAGTTAGTAATTAAGGATTATATTGTTCTTAAGAAAATTTTTTAATTAAATCTAATTCTTATTAGCTAAGTCCATCTTTTATAGATATCTGAGATTTTAATTGTGCTAGGAGTTTCATAAATACTTATGTTCCAAGAAACATAAGGAGAATATCTGCTTTATGATCAATGCTGTTTATAAATTATTGCATATGAAAAGCCTTTGTGTTAAAATTAACTAACTTACTAATGAAACAAGTATTTATAAAGTATCCATTCTGTCTTGAAAAAACAGAATAATAATCATGAGAAAAATTAGAAACAAAATGTGGATAAATGTTTAGGGTGCTCTTTATTTGTCCTGTAGCAAAAAGAATATTGGATTAGATCAACTCAAAGTAAATGCCCTGCTGTAATGCTATTTCTAAAGCTCTACCTAAGGAGGAAAAAAAGAGCAAAATTTAGTAAGAAAATATGGTTGTTTTTTAAAATTATTATATGATAAGGCAATGTGACAATAATTTTCAAAGTTTAGAGTATATAAGGATCATAGAAATGTATCACTTAGATTGCAGATTCCAAGTCTATTCCTCCAAATTCCAGAAATTCTCAGAAGTCTATATTTCTAACAAAACTCTTGGGTGATTCTCATGTAGAAAGTCTAGGTTTTACTTTGAGAAACACTAGACTAGAAGATAGAAAGGACCAAGTTAAGCATATAAGAGTTTTGGCATTTGCTTGTGATCTCAACTCAATAATAAGCTCCTATAATACATTTTTAAGATGGATAATTATTTCATTTTTCTTTATTTTGGAGCTAGTTGTGTTACGTTAACAAATTGACTTGATGTTAGATTGGGATGAACTTTTAAATATAACTTGAGTGAAGACTCTCAAAGGTAATAACATGTTGAGCATTTAATATTTTGCGATTTTAGTAGTTACTAAAATTGTGCTTTTCTAATTCAATCTGATTCCTTTAATAATAAATAATACGTCAGAAGGATCCCATAACTCTGATATAGATATATGTGTGTGTGAGTGTGCATGTGTATCAGTGTATCAAGAGTATCTCAGTCTTATACTCTTGTCAAAGAACTGTTTGAGGTGGAAAGGGAGGTAGAGTCTGCACCCTCCCTTCCTCTACCATTTATTTTCCTCTCCTCTCATCCTTAGAGATTTGGTTCATCAACAAAGGAGAGGGGTGTAGGAACACAGTCATATCCTTTTTCTTAAGCAACCTACATTTTTTGGAAATAAGGCCCTGACCCTCTTTCTGTTAATTTTGGACACTGCTCTGTAAAGCACGAACTAGCACTTGTTTCTTTGGGTGATGAGAATTTAAATGCTGACCTCTACCTGCCCAGTGTTAATCAGGTCATTCCAATAATGACTAAGCCTCTTAATACCCACAGGCCCCAAACATCTGCTCTCCATCAGGAAAGGTCCACTCACAACTCCCTGGCAGTTTGGTGTCTCAGTAACTGTCAGACAAGGGGCAATTCTCCACTTAGTAAATGAGGGCATAGGGCAGTTTAAATGATTTTATCACTGTTGGAAGGATGAGAAAAAGTGTAGGAAGCATGTGTAATGCCCTTCCTTCACACACACACTCACACTGACTTAAGCAAAGAAGGGAGATGGAATGTTGACACTAACAATTCCGTGTTTCTCCAGAGTTGATTCCATCCCCCCACAGCCCACTTTATTAACCTGTGGGAAGCTGAATTAGTACCAACGTAGATAAAATGACACCTCTCTGCTAGTCCTGTAAGGAGGTGTTGGGCTCCACAGTTGGAGATGATCTGGAAATGGACTATGAGGTACTTAGTGTTATTTGTTCTCAGCTGAGAACTCTGGTAATTCATCATTTTCTAATAAGCAGAAAAGATTCTGTTTGGCTTCTCATACCTATGCTATATTTACAAATACTGTTTTTGATATTATCCATTCAACTGTAAGGACTAGATATTCAGTTCAAAAGAAGAGAGATTTTTGAGACCTGCACACACACAGACACACACATACACATATACATGTATATCTATTTCCTGGTTATCTAATGACAGAACCAAGGTACAAATATGCTTTACTGGGCCTGTAACTGGGAAGTGGTGGGAACTTAGGTAACAAGGAAAACATTTCTCAGTCTCTCAGAGGCTGTTAAGTTCTCTTATTATTGTTTTTCTACATTTTTTTGGAATCTCTCTCTCCCCTCTCTCTCTTTCTTCATCACCTCTAATCTCTCTCTCTCTTTCCCCATTTGTTCATGTTGAACAGGACTGTGACTTTATCTCTTAGTTTGAATAAACAGCACCAACTCTGTGTCCCAATCAGTCTGTAGTTGGTCTTAAGCTTGTCGTGGATTAATCAGGCCACCATGCCATTAGCTGCTGAACCATCCATGGTTTGGTGTGACTCCCCTAATCTGAATTACCTGAAGTGAAAAGTGGAGGATTAAGTAAGATCATGTAGCCCTTGTCTACTCAAAAGGGACTATGATTTGAGCAGCAACATTCGTTTGCTCCTAGTAGAATACCAACACTCTGATAATTGTTTCTCTACTTCATACACACTCATTCCTCCCTGCCACATAAACACACACAAATATGTATATGCACATTTAGGGGTGAAGGAAAGATTACAATGCAGTTCCTGTCACCTTCTTCTAACCAATTTCGTAGGAAATTGTATTTAGAAGTTTCTATTTGGCTTCAAAAGTCCATATGTTATAAATTTAAAATGTCACAGACTCACAGTTAAACAACCTGGGTTCAAAGTTTTACACAACGAAGGACTTTAGGCAATGACCTAATTAAACACAAGTGTTCACAAAGCTCATGCTTTGTGACCACCTAGAGGGGTGGGATGGGAAGGGAGGGAGGGAGACACAAGAGGGAAGAGATATGGGGATATATGTATATGTATAACTGATTCACTTTGTTATAAAGCAGAAACTAACACACCATTGTAAAGCATTTATACTCTAATAAAGGTGTTAAATAAATTAAACAAATAAAATATCCAAATGATACCTATTATATTAATAATTTCCTTTTTCCAAATAAGATAAACTCCCCAAAATGAAAAATTCCACACAATACATGACAAATTATTCTCCTCATTTTTCCTGAATCTTTCTTTTTCCTTTCTTTTCTTTTCTTTTCATGTTTTAAAATATAATTAGTTCAGTGTATTGTAGATGGCCTTAATTTTTATTACCATGAAGGCACAAAAAAATAGTATTTTACAGTAACTGTGATGAGCATAGTACAAATCCTCTTAGTTTGCTCTCTAGCGGACACCAATAATGAGGTATTTACTAAATTATTTTCATCTGAAAATATCAGACGAGAAAGGATAGGTTATGATGCAAGAATAAAACCCCCAAATTAATAGAATTTTTTAAAATTAGAATTTTTTATTTCGTACCCATTCTACATATCTACACTAACACATGTCAGCAAGTGGGCTCTGTTTATGTTTTCACTCAGGGACTCGGGCTAATGCATGTTTCACCTCAACATGTTTTTCTCCAATCACTGCAGCAGTGGGTGGGGAAACGGTGACTTGTATTTGATTCTTTGCGCCCATATCTCATTAGCCAGAGCAAGTAATTTTCTCCAACCCAAAAAAGTTCACTTCTGGCATGTCTCCAAAAAGAGAAAGAGACAGAAAGTTTTGGAAAATAACACAAATGCTTTCGCTTTAAATTTGGTTAATCAGTTAAGCAGTTCTTCATCCCCAAACTTCTTCTTTCTTTATTCTAGATAAAATTCAATAAAAACAATGGCAAAAAAAAAGTGCAATTTAAATTCTTCTGATTTTGTTAATAGGTTAAATAAAAGTGCTTTGTTTCAGTGAAGAGTTTACAACATTTGACAATTTAATTTTTTAAATTTTATTTTGGATAGTAAAAATGTCTGATTCTTATTTATTCCACATCTCCTAGTATAATTGTTCATCTACATCATAAAGGAAATACAGGTGTGGTAAAAAGGATCCTAATAATGCAAATGATTATTTTCAATTTATCCTCTATTAAAACCAGAATAGAACCTTCATTTCCTCTATTTTTTTTTCCACAAACTTAAACAAAAAGACTCAAAAGTGCTTTTCCAAAGTAGATCAGTTTATACGACATTCAAAATGATGATAATAATACTGAACATTATAGTAGGTATGACAGATTCTTAAGGGAGGCCTCTCTATCCCCACTTGCTGACAAGCAACTCATACCTTTGTGTAATCCCCTCCCCTTGAGCGTGGGAAGGACCTCTGACTTGCTTCTAACCAATAGGATATGGCACAGGTGATAAACTGTCACTCTTGTGATTGCCTTATGTCATATAAGACTCCATCCTGCAGACTAGCTCTAGATACTCTCCTTGCAGGTTTAAGGAAGTAAGCAGTCAAGGAACTAAGGGTGGTTTCTAAGAGTTGAGAGCAGCCTCCAGCCAACATATAGCAAGAGGCCAAGGCCCTCTGTCCTACAACAATAACGGAACTAATTCTAACAGCAGTCTGAGTTTACTTGGTAGGGGATTCTTCCCTACTCAAACCTCCAATGAGAACTAATCTGGGCAACATGTAGATTGTAACCACATGAGAACCTAAGCAGTTCAGCTTAGGTTAAGCCACAGAAACTAAACAAAATGAAAGTGTGTTGTTTTAAACCACTAAGTTTGTCATCCAACAGTAGATAACTAATACATTATGCTAATTACCAAGCCTTGTCTAAAGGATTGGTGGTGACATATAGTACTGGTAATTGGTAACTACTACATTTGATGAGTCAATAATTTTAAGTGATATTATATTTTTACTTCTCTGATATTTAGGAACACATTACTATGAGGGTATCCTCATATTAAAAACAATATGCTCACTATAAATGAAAAGATGGGAAACTCACCAAAATTACAAACTATAAAAACTATAAAAATATGGAAAATTTAGACCTGAAGATTATACTATCTGAAATTTAAAAAATAATAAATAAAAAAAGACAATTGGATACATTGGATAGTTTTAAGAATAGAATGGAGATGGCAGAGAACACTGTAACTTTGAATATAGATCAATAGTAAACACCCAGCTTGCAACCAAGTAATTAAAATATGTTGAAAATATATGAACAGAGCCTGTACCTGTGGAACAGTATTTAAATGCCTAATATACCTGTAATTGGAGTCTCAGAGGGAGGAGTCAGGGAAATGGCATGAAAATATTAAACAATAGTGCCTGATAATTTCTTTCACTGGTGAAAGACAAATTTAGAGATTAAAGTTCAGCAAAACCCCTAAAAAAAGACAATTACAAAGAAAACTATACATTGGCATGCTCCCATGGTCAAGTTACCAAGCACTCAAAATTAAAATAAAAATCTTGAAAACAGTCAAAGAAAAATGGCACATTACATACTGGAAACATAATTCAAATTTCCATTGTCTTCCCTTATCAGAAACACTAGAGGCCAGTGTTTAAAGTGATGGGAAGAATTAATTAAAACATACTTTGGGGCTTCCCTGGTGGCGCAGTGGTTGAGAGTCCGCCTGCCGATGCAGGGGACACGGGTTCATGCCCCAGTCCAGGAAGATCCCACATGCCGCGGAGCGGCTAGGCCTGTGAGCCATGGCTGCTGAGCCTGCATGTCCAGAGCCTGTGCTCCGCAACGGGATACATTCATAAATTTCTACAAGGATGACTTGGATGATGTAAATGAGTGAAGTGATGAGGGTAAAAATGGATATACATATATTGTCTGAGTGACAGAAGTTTGCTTAATGGGAAAACATTAATTCAACCATACCTGATGCTGTCTTATTGGAAATCAGGACCAGGGTTGTCATACATCTATTTCTCAAGAGAGAAGAGAAAACTAAATTTGGATGTGAAATTTCATGATTTTTAGATTTTGGCTCAGAAATTATTTAAAATAATTTGTGGCCAAACAAAATTTTGTGAGTTGAATGAAACTCCAGGTCACTAATTTGTGATTTCTGCTAATGAATAATGTAGCATCAGACGGAAAACAAACAAAACAAAAAATAACCTAGGGAAAAAAAAATACCCTGAGATTTTTAAGTAGAACAGACCAATCTACACCTTTTACTATTTACCATACAGTGTGAGACTAATTTTAAAGAAATTTTTAACTGTGGTTGCAAAAGCCAGAGGGGGCCACATTTTCAGGTTACATATATTTGTAATACATACAAGTTTGTTTTAACTCTAAGAAATAAGCAGGATAATATTATGATGCTATTAATTATAAGCAGAATTTCTAGAGATTTAACAATTTAAGAATATAAAAGTCATCAGATAGCTCTTTCTCAGAGATTTTATAAGAGAAGAAACTGGCATTGAGGTTTGCATTAACTCTCTATGATGATTAAAGATGGATTCTCTCTGTAAGGATGTGACTTGGTTAATGCTTTCTCTTCCAATATACCCTAACTTAAGTGCCGTCATGATGTCTTATTCTTTTGCCTCACTGAATTAGAACCATGCCCAGAGAATTTCTTTCGTTAATCCATAGTAGCGCTAGCTTGCTAAAGTACATTGTTTTTTCTTCTTTTGCAATTTGGAAACTGCATGTGAATGATTGGTTTATTCAATCTGTAGGTAATAAAAAGTACATATTATATTTCATGCCAAGCCCAGAAATCTCTGAAAAGGGGAAGCATTCAGAAGGAATTACTGCATAGCTAACAAGGAATTTCAGCCTCACAAAACTTCTAAAAGATACATTCCAAGGAATACATTTCTGTCTCGCACTATATCTAATCCTTGGGTAGGTTTGCAATGTAATAAATATTTCCCTAAAATACATGGCCTGGTCATTCTATACTTTCTTGGAGTTTCATTTTTACAGCTTGAGGAGTAAAGATTAGGAAATGACCTTCATAAAATATAAGCTAGAAACATGACATACACATACAATTAATTATTTTAAAAATCTAAATAGTAAAGAAAATAAATGGTTTAGAAATATTCTGTATAGTCAGCTGCCTATTTCTACTTAAAAAAAAATGTTTCTCTTGCCCTTTTCCCTTCTGCTGTTTCTTTGATCTTTTCCATTCGACTTCTGTGTAACCCCTCATACTTATTGTCCTTTTCTGTCACATTCTCATCATCTCCCCATCTCTTGGTTTCATTACCTCTGTCTATAAACATGTGGAGGCATACATTTTAGGGGAAAAACAAAAACAAAATCCCCCCAAATATTCCCTTGACTCTGCTATACCCATGGGCCTTTTGTTTTGTTTTTAAATTTTTTTTGAAAATTTTAACTCAAGTGCTGCAACTATTTTCTTAGAGCACAACAGAGGAAGAGTGGAGCACATATTACTCTGAAATCGAGTCCTGACTCTCCAGCTTAGAGGTGGGTGTGTGTTACCAGGCAAGTCACGTCACCTATGAACCTGTGTTCGCTTCTATGTGATAGAGATACTACTACTAACTAATTGATTTGTGAGAATAAGATGAGGAAATGCATTCACAATTCACTTAGTTCTCACAATCAATTTGTGAGGTAGATCTTATTGAGAGCTCTTAGTCTCTACAATTTCAACAGGTTTTTTAAAATTGTTTAAAGCTTATATAAGAAATATATAATTTAAAAACAAAGATACAATGTTAACTTCACCACTTTTATGTTCCTAATATTAAACCTAAAGGAGAAGCATTAATTTAACAAGTCACTTAAGTGATTTTAAAACTATGCTTTGGGGAGCCCTTGGTGTTCTGAGAAGCTGCCTCTGGGAAAAGAGGAAGGGAAAGATGGCAGGCAGGACTTCCAGCTCTAGCTTCAAGAAAACAATTCTTATTTTATTTGTGTTACATATACTATATCATTGGGAAAAATAATTTCACAGCCTAAGGCACAATGCAGAAGCCCCACTGTCTAACGCAAAAAAAACAAAAACTGAAAAACCTATTGCTAGAGGCTTTGTCCTCTTCTCTACCTCAGGTTTCATTGGTGGAGAAGGGGCAGTGGTGGTATTAATTTGCAAGTTCCATAAAGCATACGCATCACATTGGTAATATCATATCCAATGATTTACTTAGAATGCTTAGGAGTCCACTAACATAATGGAAATTTAATTAAAATGACATATTATACCTATGAATACATTTTAAACTTTTACCTACAAAACTCACCAAAAACTAGCTTTTATAAGTATAGCACAAATATTTTTTAAAATGTAATTTTGAGATAGTTATTAATAATAGTATAATTACTAATGTGGTTCCATGAGCTGAGCAATAGAGAAATATAATAAATATCAGCTGAAGTAAATATTAATTTTATTCCTTATAGTGAACTCACATTGCAAGTAGATATTTACATACCGGATCATCTGGATTATATTGAATAACATATTCTATCTGTCCATTTGGGCCATCATCTATGTCTGTAGCTCCATTGTCTCCTGAAAATCCTGTAAATACTGTGGTGCCAACTGGAGTGAGCTGAAAAAAAAACAAAAGAAAAACTGTCAATTCTCATTTGATCAACAGCACACCAGAAGTGTTCTGGCACAAAAACCAGACATTTGTTACACAAAGGAAAAAAGCAGGCAGTTGCCCACAACCAGAGATCTGAAGTATTTCAAAAGAACACTTGCAAACACATGAGTTCCTATAAAGTCTGAAATTTCCAACGCCATGGTCCTTGCTTTGGATAAAGAAATAGAAGGCCCTGATTCAGTGTGAAGCGCATTTGGACCAATTTATGATCATTAGCATCTTAGCTCCTATGGAGAAATGCATCTGCTGTTCCTCCTTAAAAAAACCTTGATGCATTAAGTTATCTACAAACTAGGATTTAAACTGTAAGAAGGAATTAGTTACTTTATTTTAAAATCAAAAACCATTTCAGAGAGATCAATGAAATCCAGTCGGTAATTACATGCAAGTGGCAAATTTAAGGGAGAGAGTTGGAGACAATGGATTCCCTGTCTGTCAGAGGAGAGAGAAAGCTGGGATTTTCTTTAGTGCTTGTAGTATCGGTTAAGTAGAAAGCCATTGTGTGACAGAATTGAAGAAATGGTAATATCTTTTCATTTTGGATTAAAACAAAACATAAAATGGCATATAAGACCATGATTTCACATTTGGCCCGAGCATCTAGCTTTATTTCTTATTGATCTCCAACAGAGAATCACTGTTGTTTTCTCTTACTTGTAGGTCTTTGTATTCCTACATCCACAGTCCTGTCTTCAAGCTTTAGCTGGGATCCTTCTCATTAGTTACATTTCAACTTAAGTAAGTATTGCCTTCTTCTAAACCATTCCTGACAGAATTTCCCTACCCCACATCAGAACATGGCACCCTTTTTGTTACTCTTATATTTCACACTTTACTTCTCTAATCATCACACTGTCACAATGAATAAATGAATTTAGTCAATAAACATAAGCTTTATGCCTCTAAAGAACACAGACTTTTAAATTTTATTCTGAGATATGTTTTGTTAGGTTTTAAATGGGATTCCTTAATGGAGAAATAGTTTCAGAGAGAAAAAGAAGGAGTTATCTCATTTACTTCTATTTTCAGGGGCTACAGGCGCAGATATCTGCAGGGATATCAGGCAATGTAAAAGAGTGAAGCAAGTCTCATGGGAATGGTGGCAACTGGGGAACACTTCCCCCTCTAAAATGGTAGCTGCTACTCAGCCTCAGCAAATTCTTGCCATAATGAAATATGGAGCCAATGTTACTACATCTTCTAATGTTCTAATTTTATAAGAAATCTCTTGGTTCTAAAGTCAGCAACAGATTTTAGAGAATTAAACTATGAATTTAATGCCCCCCCATACATCCTTTGGCACAGCAAACACAGGAGTTTGCAACCTCTGATTTAGAAAAATAATACAATTATGATTAAAGAAGTGATTTTAAAACTGTGCTTTGGGGAGCCCATGCTTTGGGGAACCGTGAGTACAAAGTAGCGTATTTATAAAGTCAGCTCTCCTGGCAGGCAGCTTTTAAAGGCAAACTTTGACTTTCTGCAGCTCAAAGAGAACTGAGGATAAAGTGAGAGGAGATAGTTTTAATAGCACATATATGAACACGGGCACACCTTTGGAAATGTTAGTTAACAAAAAGGCTTCCAAGCCAACATTTTAATATTTTTTTAATGTAATCCCTGTCCCCAAAGACATCATTCTCTCTTATAAAAATTCACCCACTCCTATGTAGTTGTGCCTTGGTTTTTAAATTATGAAAATTTAAAACTGAATGGCAACAAGTTGTTTCCAGATATCTAATAAAACAAACTTAGAGTATTTAAAGATCTTTGTTGCCAAAGTAAATAACTGTGCCACAGAGTTGAATTAAAAAATTAAAACCAAGCAAAAGACAAAAGGAAACAAACCAAAAAACTTGAACAATAGGTATCTGAAATTTTTGAAAATAGACTTCTGCCCCTACTTTAAAAATGTGGTATTTAGTTGTTGACAGAAAAGGACTCAAGTAGTATATCAAGTTATTAGTTCAGCATTTTATAGTGAGTTTTGCTCCCTTCCATATGTACAAATGTTGTACATTTAGGCCAAACATCTTAGCACAAATTGTTCGTTTTCACTACTGGAATAAGTAAACATCTACACACAGACATACACATGTAAAATGCAACGTTAAAATGGACCCATAATTGAGCTACACACATTTATTCATTATCTACCACGCGAATGGTGGACCTGTTCATATATAGGCTAGCGTTTGGAATCTTTGAAGCTAACATAAGAGAAATAGCTAAGAAAAAAGAGGGTTAAGGCATTTTGTTTTAATATGGAAGGTCTGGCAAGAGTAAAATGGGTGCAAGAGTAAAATGGGGCAAGAGTAAAATGAAATGGCCTATACCAGATGCAAACAAGCAAAAGAGAGAGCATGCAAAATGGGTTTAACAAATAGATTTCAGCAACTTATTTCACTCATTTTCTTTATATATATACCCAACAGAAATATATACATATCTATGTACACAACAAAAATATGTACATATCTATGTACACATACACATATCACACATATAAATTCACACATATCACTGTTACTTATTCTTATTACAGAGACATGGCACTCTAGTGCTTTCTGAATTTCTAAATATTATGTGGAGGTTGAAAATGTTCACAGGACAGTCAGGTTGTTTGTTCTACCTGTGTTGCGCTATACATTATTATTTACAATTTTCAGGGCACATCTGCCATACAGATGGTCATGTTCTGTGCCCTTTAACATTTCAAGGAGTCTCAGAAATATAAATTTGGTTTTCTGAAGAGCATTCTATTCATGGGATGATTATCAGCTTGGGCACCTGCCTGAGGGTTTCACTTACTTATTTAGTTCATGTCTTTTTCCACAAATGATTTTATACAACTACTGGGACAATAAAGAAAAATGCATAAATGTACACATAAGTTAAAGAAAATAAAGCCAGAAAATTCAATATTTCAAGAAGATGCATAAGAGAAATCTGAATGTAAAAGGTGAGCAGTTCTCAGTTAATTGATTATCCTGTGAGCCACAGCTGCTTGAGCCAACCTAAGAAAAGAGAAAATTTTCCTGACTAATCTTACTTGCAATATTTCCCCACAGAAGTATTGTATTCACAGTTTCATATAAATATAGTTGATTCTCATCATCCATGGTAGTTCTGTACTATAAAGACACCATGAACACTGAATTAACAAATACTGAACCAATGCTCCTAGGGGGAATTCAAGGTTATTACATTGCTGAGGGGAATACAGGATTAAGTTCCTGCAAGCCTCTGGTTACAACATTTTCATCAACAAATCAATACATAACCTTGTTTTATGGTTGTTTCTGTTTAAAAACACTTTATTTAATATGTTTGGTCTATTCTACTGTAGATGCTCTATATTGCACTTTTCATTTTATTGTCTGAATTATTCCGCTCCAGAATTTGTTTGGTTCTTTTTTTTATGATTTCTATCTGTTTGTTAAATTTCTCATTTTGTTCATGTCTTGTTTTCCTAATTTCACTGAATTGCCTTTCTGTGCTTTCTTGTAGCTCATTTAGTTTTCTCAAGACAGTTATTTTGAATTCTTTATCAGGTAAATCACCAAGTTCCATGTTTTGGAGTTCGATTACTGTAGGATAATTGTTATCTTTTGGCGATGACATGTTTCTTTGATTCTTTGTGTTTCTTGGAGATTTGCATTAGCTGCTTTCGAATTTGATGTAGCAGATACCTCCTCAAATCTTTTGTAATTATGTTGCAGATATTTTTCTTGGTCCCGCTTACATCTGGAGTTTTCTTCAACCTTGAATGAATACACCGCATACGTTGCTCCAACAGAGGGCTGGAATCTCTCCTCGAGAGGAATGGACTTTTACAAAGTCTCTTTCATCCACAGGTGTCTGCCCAAGTCAATACTACCCAGGTTTCCCCAGACCATGACCCAGAGGAGTTGGGGCCATTTCACTGCTCAGCCAGTTCAATGGCTTCTGCTAGTTCAAATTCCAAACCAAGGTCTCTCTGCCTATTACCCAATGCACAGGTGGGCAGAACTACTTCCAGGTCTCTCTGCATATAGTGTTGGATCCCACAACTACAGCAGAGGTACTTTTGTTCATAGATAGATGCTAATTTTTATTTGTTCAAAGCGGGGACATAAAGAAGGGACATCTTACACTACCATAATGTTGATGTCACTCTAGGGCACCTTTATATTCAGCAAAGAAATGGTATGTTGTTCATTTTGAAGAAAATATTGAGAAGGATGAATCTTGGAAAGCACTCCATAAATCATAATATGGTGTTAAATGTACATATCTAGTGATAGGGTAATGCCACTGGCATCAATAGCCTTGTATTGATAGGTAACAATAATCTCCTGACATTTATATCTATTATATATTTCTTGGAGTCTCATGTAATATATTTACATGAAAACTGACATTTTGGTAGAAATAAAATGCTAAAATATATAATTTCTGAATATCTAAAATAGTTTTTTTATACATATTTTAAACCAATGCCTTCCGATAGACTTCAATGGCTTTAATGATTAAAGAGAAAATGTACAAGAGTCCAGAAGAAAAAAATATTTTTTACAATAAACACAACTAAAATAACACCACTTGAACTAGGAAATAATTGATACAAATGATGCTATTATCCAGTTTTGAAAACCATCTCAAGAAAAAGGCACCCCAAAGGAATAATTTAAAATGCAATTGGTGTGATATTACTTTCTTACATACTTCATCAAGAATCCAAGTGTTTGGTTTTCCCCTCCCCTCTAAAAAGGATAGAACTTCTGAAGGGTCATGGACATTAAATAAGCTGAACTAGAATTCACTATATAATGATTTACATATAATAATCATTTAATGACAGAACACCAACAATGGTAGTGGGTGCTCTATATCTACTCATAGACATTATCAAAACAGAAACATTGTCTTTAGTGGAGCAAGATTATGTATAAGTCTATATTGGACTAATACATGTTTATTTTTCAGTTACAAATATTGTAATCTGACTTACTGTGTACTAGACAGCTATTTTGCACCAATTATTCTCTTAAGAACAAACACAAATGATTTTCTCCTATATTTTTGTAGCATGAATCCATCCTCCTTGTAATTGTTAATTTTATGCCTCAACTTGACTGGGCCATGAGTTGCCCAGATATTTCGTTAAATATTATTCTAGGTATGTCTGTGAGGGTATTTCTGGATGATATTAACATTTGAATTGGTAGACTGAGTAAAGCAGATTGCCCTCCCAAACATGGGTGGGCCTCATCTAATCCACTGAAGACCTGAATAGGACAAAAAGCTAGTAAGGAAGAATTCATTCTCTGTCCCTGACTGTCTTCAAGTTAGGACATCTGCCTTCTCTTGCCTTCAGACTTGGACTCAGATTGGAATCTAGACAATCAATTCTCCTGTTTCTCAGACTTTGGCCTTGGACTAGAACTATACCAGCTGGGTCTTCAGCTTGACAACTGCTAATCTTAGAACCACTCAGCCTCCATAATCGTGTGAGCCAATTCCTTATAATCAATCTCCCTTGCTATATCCCTAAATCAATCAGCCTATCTATCTATCTAATCTATCTATCACCTATGTATCTCTCAGTTCTGTTGACTAATACACTCCTGATCCAGTTTCTCAACAGTGAACAAATAAAATTGAGTATTTGATTTTTCACAGGTAAAGATTCATTTCCCATCTTCTAACTCATCAAGGTCTATATGGCTACTGTGTAGCACTTTATGGAACAATTGCTGATTTAACTGCAACAGGGGCCATAATATCTTTTGGCACTTTGATCATACTCCATGATCCTTTGAAGATTATCTACAGTGATTCCATAGTCATCTATACAAGATATTGTAAATTCCTGAACTCTAACTTATGTTGTCCTGGAAAATACACCTATTTTAAAATGATCAGTTACTGTCTTCTTCTGCCCCTGCACTTATTTTCAGGCTCTTCTCAATTATACTGCATGATCTAAAGATCATCTTCCATAAACATCTTTCCAAATTAGAAGTCACTCATGCTTTGGCTATAATTCAGCCTTTAACCTCCTTCTCTGAAAAAGTAATTTTATGAATCTCTCTTGCATGTCATCCCTGCCTTACAAATATGCTTTAGAAACAGTAATATATTTAAAAACCAATGGGGTCCAACAAATGAAATGGAGTGATGAATTTGTAAACAGGTGCATATTACTGAGAACTTCAGCTTTTTCTCACAATTGCAACATTACATTATCTCTGAATCTGTGATTATTGATTGAGAGTTTATTATGGGCCAAATCACTGTTTCTATGACCATTGTGTTGGTTTTATATTAACTCATTAATATAACATTTGTTTTATTCAAACATTCAACCAAATCAAATGTCTATTTGAAGTTTATCTTAAAACTTATAGAATCAGTACCAAATAGTACACATTCTTGAATTCACATTCAGTGGGTATTATCTTGCAGTGATTTATTGAAATCAAAAAGAAAAATATAATAAAGGAATTACATATGTTCTTCATTTTCCCTTTAACATAATATAGCTTTTGCACCTGTATATAAAATCTTGACTCTGTTTTATTCATGAAAGCTAGATAATTAATATTGAAAATCATTTCCTCTGAATAAATTTTTAAAAATAAATTCATGTAGATAATCAAGACAATATGGTACTGGCACAAAAACAGAAATATAGATCAATGGAACAGGATAGAAAGCCCAGAGATAAACCCACGCACCTATGGTCAACTAATCTATGACAAAGGAGGCAAGGATATACAATGGAGAAAAGACAGCCTCTTCAATAAGTGGTGCTGGGAAAACTGTACAGCTACATGTAAAAGAATGAAATTAGAACACTCCCTAACACCATACTCAGAAATAAACTCAAAATGGGTTAAAGACAAATGTAAGACCAGACACTATAAAACTCTTAGAGGAAAACATAGGAAGAACACTCTTTGACATAAATCACAGCAAGATCTTTTTTGACCCACCTCCTAGAGTAATGGAAATAAAAACAAAAATAAACAAATAGAACCTAGTGAAACTTAAAAGCTTTTGCACAGGAAAGGAAACCATAAACAAGACAAAAAGATAACCCTGAGAATGGGAGAAAATATTTGCAAATGAATCAACAGACAAAAGATTAATCTCCAAGATATATAAACAGCTCATGCAGCTCAATATCGAAAAAACAAACAACCCAAACAAAAACTGGGCAGAACGCATAGCACAGGGAGATCAGCTCGGTGCTTTGTGACCACCTAGAGGGGTGGAATAGGGAGGGTGGGAGGGAGGGAGATGCAAGAGGGAAGAGATATGGGGCTATATGTACATGTATAACTGATTCACTTTGTTATAAAGCAGAAACTGACACACCATTGTAAAGCAATTATACTCTAATAAAGATGTTAAAAAAAAAAAACTGGGCAGAAGACCTAAATAAACATTTCTCCATGGAAGACGTACAGATGGCCAAGAGGCACATGGAAAGCTGCTCAACATCACTAATTATTAGAGAAATGCAAATCAAAACTAGAATGAGGTACCACCTCACACCAGTTAGAATGGGCATCATCAGAAAATCTACACACAACAAATGGTGGAGAGGGTGTGGAGAAAAGGGAACCCTCCTGTACTGTGGGTGGGAAGGTAAATTGATACAGCCACTATGGAGAACAGTATGGAGGTTCCTTAAAAAACTAAAAGTAAAAATACCATATAACCCAGCAATCCCACTACTGAGCATATACCCAGAGAAAACCATAATTCAAAAAGACACATGCACCCCAATGTTCACTGCAGCACCATTTACAATAGCTAGGTCATGGAAGCAACCTAAATGCCCACTGACAGACGAATGGATAAGGAAGATGTGGCACATATATACAATGGAATATTACTCAGCCATAAAAAGGAACAAAATTGGGTTATTTGTAGAAATGTGGATGGACCTAGAGACTGTCATACAGAGTGAAGTAAGTCAGAAAGAGAAAAACAAATATCGTATATTAATGCATATATGTGGAATCTAGAAAAATGGTACAGATGAACTGGTTTACAAGGCAGAAATAGAGACACAAATGTAGAGAACAAATGTATGGACACCAAGGGGGGAAAGCAGCGGGTGAGGGGTGCGATGAACTGGGAGATTGGGATTGACATATATACACTAATATGTAAAAAATAGATAACTTGTAAGAGCCTGCTGTATAGCACAGGGAACTCCACTTCGCTGTACAGTAGAAACTAACACAACATTGTAAAACAACTATATTAAAAAATTTGTTTTTTTAATTTTAAAAATATTCATGTAGATAAGTATCTTTAAGATAAGAGTAAGGATTATTATTAGAGAGAGTGATAAGTAGCTCTAGTCATCTTTACTAAAACCTGAAGAGCAATTACACTTAAATTGAATTAAGCTTAAATTGAATATATATGTGTGCATATGTATTGATATATACATACAGAGAGAATATATATATGAAAGAACTCATTAAGTTGAAAGTTGTCAAACAGTTGAATACATGAATATTTTAAAACGGGTGAAAGATTGATTCCCATTTACATGCTTAAAGTAGAAAATGTATTTTTATGTGCTTTTTCTCTCCCCTTAATATCCTCCTTTTTCCTCTGTTACCCGTCTCCTGCCTCCCAGAATGTGCCTAATTCCTTGGAGGAGGAAAATAGAGACAAGTAAAAGGAACAAGGGCTTAGTCTTTCGTTCTTCAGAAGCTTTTGTGTGCTGTAGATTAAATACTAGTACTCTCTATTTAAAGAAACTCTGTGAATGGGAAGGGCTCTAAAGGTCCATGATTTTTATTCCTTGAATAGTTAAAGATATTTATCAAGTTTCCAATACCATGGACCATATTTCTTAAAAAAATGATTTGTTTTACTTATATAAAAAATCACCTTATTATGAAATATTAAAAAAAAATTTTAAATGAACAAACCAAACAAGAACAAATACATAGATACAGAGAAGAGAGTCATGATTACCAAAGGAAAAAGGGGATAGAGAAAGGGCAAAATTGGTAAAGGGGGTCAATAGTATGGTGATGGATGGTAACTAAACTTTAGGTGGTGAGCACACTGTAGTGTATACAGAAGTCAAAATATAACATTGTACACATGAAATATATAATGTTATAAACCAAAAAAGAAAAGATTATAAACTACTAATACAGTCGACATTATATGGGTAACTGATGGAGCTGGAATGGTAACTATGGATCAGAAGTAGTAATGTATCAGTGTTCATTTCCTGATTTCTGATGGCTGTACTGTTATGTGGGAGAATATCCTTATGTGTTGGAAATACACACTAAAGTATTTGGGGGTAAGAAGGACTCTTTTCAGTAACACTCTCAAATGGTTTGGAGAAAAAGCTTGTATTATTCTTATAATGTTTCTGTAAGTTTGAAACTATTTATACATTAAAATAAAATAAACCTTTCCTTGTTAAAAAAATCACCTTATTATATCTAGAAATTATAAAGAAAACAGATATAAAATGTTAAGAAAATATTCTTAACTATATATGGAATCTCTCTGTTATGCTTCATCATGGAGACCATCTGTGCATTTAGATCTACCAGAATGGCTCTGAGAAGAACAGATGTTCAAAAATACATATATTAGGGCTTCCCTGGTGGTGCAGTGGTTGAGAGTCCACCAGCCGATGCAGGTGACACAAGTTCGTGCCCTGGTCCGGGAAGATCCCACATGCCGCGGAGCATGTGCTCCGCAACAGGAGAGGCCACAACAGTGAGAGGCCTGCGTAACGCAAAACAAAACAAAACAAAAATACATATATTAAATGGAGACAGATGATATAGTCACAATGAAATGTGAAAGAATAGCACAGAACTAAAAATGTGATCAGGAAAGTGAAAGCTCAAATTGAATAGATTCAGAGACATTTCACCATTGTGAGAAAAAGCTGAAATTCTCAATAGTGTTCCACTAATTACTGCCTGTTTACAAATTTATTTTTGCATTTCATTTTGAAGACCCCCTTGGTTTTAAAAAAAAGTTATAGAAATATAACTATTTCTAAAAAGCATATTTCCAAGGCAGAGTTGACTTGTAAGATGGCCAGAACCTATACTAAGTATTTTAAAAGCATTATCTCTTATAATCCTCAATACAACATTTTAACATTATTTTTTGTTATTATATTTATTTTACAGTTAAGGAATCCAAGGCTGAGAGCTTCTGCCTGATGTCATACTTCTAATATTTGGTAGATAAGGACTGCAACACAGATTATCTGGCTTCAAAGTGTTAATTCTCAAGCACTATGAAATATATTATTTCAAAATTTTTGCAATTTGCTATTAAGAAACTTTTGACAAGAAAAGAAAATGAAAGAGGAAGTAAATATAATTTGGCACATAACAGAACCAAGATATATAGTAATCTGAAATGATACAATTTGGATGATGTATTACATCAAAGATAATTTATGTTTGGCCCTAAGGAAAAATACTTTTGATATATTTTACAGAAAGACAAATAAATCCAATTTAGCTTGTGCCTGTGTTTCAGAAAACGTGGATTAAATAATTACTGCTATTGAAAACCGGTTGGTTCTCAGCAAGTAAATTATTTCATGAATCCCCAAATTCACCATTTCAGCATGCTAACCTCTTCATTAGTAATCAAAACTTCATTGCTAGTGTATGGCATAATGTCTGAAAAAGCACTCAGTAAATGCTCAAGGGGCAAAGAGAAGAAGGAAGAAAATATATCCAACCACAGTAATTTGCATTTTCATCAATGGTTTTCAACAAATCAATGTTTCATAAATCACTAATAAAAATGTTAGGTGAAGGTTTGATGAGGAACAGGATATTTACAAAGCCTTAAAGTCGTTTTCCACAAAATAGTTTTAATTACTTATTAAGTACACAAAAATGAATAAATATAGTAGAAAAACCTGGCAAACACTGTCTTTCCAACATGATAAAAGCTATCATTACCAGAAATGGGACACACTGATATTGTGAGTCTCTTTTATTACATACTATGAAGAACATGCTATCACTTTTGTGGTATTTCTGAACAAAATCTATAATCATGAGGAAATACCAGGTAATTCTAAATTGAGAAATATTCTATAAACTGTCCCACTCCTGGAAATTATTAAGGTCATTAAAGTCAAGGAACTATTAAGGAACTAAGATTGAGACTAGAAAGACATGGCAACTAAATGCAATGTGTGACCTTAGGTTGAATCTCTGACCTATAAAGGACTTTATTGGAAAAAAAATCAGCAAAATTTGGCATCTGTAGATTACATACTAATATTGCATTAATGTAATTTCCTGATTTTGATGGTTATATTGCAGTTATATAGATGAGTATCTGTGTTTTTAGGAAATACACAATGAAATGTTAAGAATTTAAGGGGTTTCATATGTGCAACTTACTCTTCATTGGTATAGAAAAATAGTTGGGACTTCCCTGGTGGCGCAGTGGTTAAGAATTCTCCTGCTAATGCAGGGGACACTGGTTCGATCCCACATGCTGTGGAGCAAATAAGCCCGTGCGCCACAACTACTGAGCCTGTGCTCTAGAGCCTGCGAGCCACAACTACTGAAGCCCATGTGCCTAGAGCCTGTGCTCCACAACAAAAGAAGCCACCGCAATGAGAAGCACGCCCACTGCAGCAAAGAGTAGCCCCCACTCGCCACAACTAGAGAAAGCCTGCATGCAGCAATGAAGACCCAATGCAGCCATAAATAAATTTACTTTAAAAAATAGTTATATATCTATATATGATATATATTTGACTGTACTGTCACATACAAATAAGCAATATACTGTATGACATTTATATATACGTGTATATGCATGTATGTGTATACACACACATCTCTATCTGTTCATTTATCTATTAGAAAGAAAGATTATTTGACCAGTACTCTTCAAAACTGTCATCAAAAACAAAGAAAGTGAAAACAGATACAGTCCAGAGAAGACTAAAGAGACACGATGACTGATAGTACTATGGTATCATAGATGGGGTCCTGGGACAAGAAAAAAGACTAGTAAAACTAAGGAAATCTAAATAAAATATGGATTTGAGTTAACAGCAATGTTTCACTCTTGGTTCAGTAGTTGTTAAAATATGTAGCATACTAATGAAAGATATTAAGAATTGGGGAATTTGGAACTCTATAACTTCTATTAAAATGTTATTTAGGTCTAATTATTTCTGATGTTTACATAAATGGTAGAAAATGTGAACATAAACAGACCATTTCCATAATCATTTTCATTATAATAAAGTCTAAGACTTAAACGTATCATTTACTATAAAAATATTTTTAAGGATAATAAAATTTTATTTATATTACGTTTAGTTCTTATAAATACATAACATACACTTGAGGCAACTGTTAGCCAAAAAATAAGGGAGACAGAAAGAGAGAGAGAGAGGGAGGGAGAGAAGGAGAGAAAGAACAAAAGAGAGAACAAAATAGAGCAAGAGAGAGGTTCTCATCTTTTCCTATAGTTTAATTTGGCTGAAGTTCAGCTTTGGGTTCCTGCTGATGGGTCTGATCATTAAAATGTTTTTAATCATTCACTTAAACCCTAGGGAAAAAAATCAAAACATTTCAGAGCCCCTTTTTTAAAAAAATTAACTAGCATATTAACTTTATTAACAGGTATTGTTGAAAGACATGATCATGCCGCATCAGGAGAAAGAGATATAACAACATCTGAAGTAAAATAAAAATTCTAATTAAACCAGCATATGATACCAGCTACCATGAAATACCCTCTAGGGTATGCCCACTAATCTACATGTAGTTGGGCAAGATGTTCATCTTGATATACTCGTCATTGGGTTACTTTTTATAATTCTTCATGAACTTAAAATCATTCAATAAAAAGTAATATATATATTCCAAACGCTGTGTTCCTTTCTCTTAAAACTCTACCTAGCACATGATCATTTACTAAATTGTGAATCGAGATGATAATTTAGACCAAAGAAGCAAGTGTAAATCTTTTCAAATTAGTAATAATACTCTTCAGATTAATGGTGTTATTTACTCCTTACTCTTCCTTTATGTATCTGAGCTCCATCATTCTCTTGCCTGATGCACTTGTACAATATGGTGATCAAGCACTCGGTTTTGGAGTGAGACTGCCTCAGTTTCTCACTTAGATCTACCACTTAGTAGCCATGAGATCTTGGGCAAATTAATAAATGCTTTTCTGTCTCAGTACTTTTTCATCTTATTGTGTAAAATGAGAACAATACACACAAATAATTTGAGTCTGTGTGTAGGTACAAGTAAGTTTTAAATAAGATTTAGCATTCATAAATGATAACTGTTAGAATTAATCAGTCAATACTGTTGTAATCTGTCCTGATTCCATTCAACATCAGGAGATATGATGCTACTAAATTGGCAAAAGATCTATGCAGAAATCTGTGAACTAATTTTAGATAACAAATTTAAAATTAATCTGGTGTCAAGTTAGTTCCTAATGACCATGTGAAAAAATCAAAGAAGAAAAATAAATACTAAAATTATTCAAAATCTAAAGTTTACAGGGCTTCCCTGGTGGCGCAGTGGTTGAGCGTCTGCCTGCCAATGCAGGGGACAAGGGTTCGTGCCCCAGTCCGGGAAGATCCCACATGCCACGGAGCGGCTGGGCCCGTGAGCCATGGCCGCTGAGCCTGAGCGTCCGAAGCCTGTACTCCACAACGGGAGAGGCCACAACAGTTAGAGGCCCGTGTACCGCAAGAAAAACCCTAAAGTTTACAGACTTTTAAGATGTTAACCAGGACATAATCTGTGATATACTTGTAACATCAACAGTTATGAAACGACTGTTCCTGAAACCTAACGTTGTTTCAACTGTTAACCTTTACCTTACTAAATTGTAAATGGCATTTTAAATTTAGATTTATGAAGCATCCTTTAAAGTTTCCTATTATTAAGAACTTAGAGAACTTGATCGAACACAATTTATTAAATTGACTGTGATTATTTTGGTACCCCTTGCATCTGAGCTTCATAAAACTGTGCATGTAGAAAAATCTTGTTGAGATAAAAAAACATTTCGACTAAGGGGAGTCATTTTAATGTTACTTAATAAATATGACTACTTTTTCTGGGACACGAAAAGTATGGTAAAGATTCTTAAGCAGCGTATAGTCATATCCAAATAAGTACATAATTTGCCCCTAAAGTTATGAAAAAAGGGCTCTAATTCACATAAATACGTAACGTCCCCCTAGAGCTACGTAAACAGTACTATAATTCAAATAGCTCATATTTACCAGGTTAAAAGAAAAAGAAAAACTGGGTTTCTTTTTTTGTCATCACTGTTGTGTCACCCTATATAATTTATCACAATCACCTGGAAAGATTTTACTCCTTTCTAAAGTACTTCCCATGTATAAGCTTCTCAAATTTAACTCAAAACAAACTCTTACTTTCTAAATCATTCTTATCTCAGGAAAAATCAAAGTGAACATATATGTTAAATAATACTTTCCTGTTGCATGATTGTTCCATTTCTGCTTCATTGAGAAGTCTATTAATACAACTCCTACAATGTGTCAGGTACTGTTCTACTCAAATAACAAAACAAAGTGCTAGCTCTAATAGTGATTCAATTCTAACAGGGTAGATATAAAATAAACAAATATATATATATACACACTCACACACATATATACACACATACATATATATGTATATATATCCATATGTAATATCAGGTTTAAATAAGTGATCAACTAATTTCAGATTTTTAAAATTAGTTATAAAATATACAGGTGAGGTGCTATACACTAAAATCTGTGGACTTATTTTTCTTTCCTATTCTAAGATTTATTACATGTATTCATTAAACTCTATAAGGTAGGTTTCTAATATTTTCATTCCCAGTTTTTACATGAGGAAACATGTTTCTCTGAAACACACAGAAATTTTAATTTTTTTAAAGATAAATGCAATTTAAAAAATGGTAAGCCAGCTCTATCATAGTTGGACACTTGAGTTGTCTCCAGTTTTTGATTATTATGGAAATATCATCAACAAATCTCCTTATACATGCTTTCTGGTGGACATATGTACCACTAGAGCAGACCTGCTGAGTCACAGGGTATCTACTTGTTTACCTTTCTTTTCTTTTCTTTTAACATCTTTATTGGAGTATAATTGCTTTACAATGTTGTGTTAGTTTCTGCTGTAAAACAAAGTGAATCAGCTATACGTACACATATAATCACCATATCCACTCCCTCTTGCAGCTCCCTCCCACCCACCCTATCCCACTGCTCCAGTGGCCACAAAGCACCGAGCTGATCTCCCTGTGCTATGCGGATGTTTCCCACTAGCTATCTATTTTACATTTGCTAGTGTATATATGTCAATGCTACTCTCTCACTTCGTCCCAGCTTACTCTTCCCCTTCCCCGAGTCCTCAAGTCCATTCTCTATGTCTGCATCTTTATTCCTGTCCTGCCCCTAGGTTCATCAGAACCATTTTTTTTTTTAGATTGCATATATACGTGTTAGCATATGGTATTTGTTTTTCTCTTTCTGACTTACTTCACTCTGTATGACAGACTCTAGGTCCATCCATTTCACTACAAATAATTTTACAAATAATTTTACAATTATTTGAATTTTACAAATAATTCAATTTCATTTCTTTTTATAGCTGAGGAATATTCCATTGTATATATGTACCTCATCTTTTTTATCCATTCATCTGTCATTGGACACTTAGGTTGCTTCCATGTCTTGGCTATTGTAAATAGTGCTGCAATGAACATTGTGGTCCATGTCTCTCTTTTTTTTCTTTTTTTTTTTTTTGTGGTACAGGGGGCTCTCACTGTTCTGGCCTCTCCTGTTGCGGAGCACAGGCTCCGGACGTGCAGGCTCAGCGGCCATGGCTCACGGGCCCAGCCTCTCCGCGGCATGTGGATCTTCCCAGACTGGGGCATTAACCCATGTCCCCTGCATCGGCAGGCGCACGGACTCTCAACCACTGCGCCACCAGGGAAGCCCCATGTCCCTCTTTGAATTATGGTTTTCTCAGGGTATATGCCCAGTAGTGGGACTGCTGTGTCAAATGGTAGTTCTATTTTTAGTTTTTTAAGGAACCTCCATACTGTTCTCCATAGCGGCTGTATCGATTTACATTCCCACTAACAGTGCAAGAGGGTTCCCTTTTGTAGTATAGTCTGAAGTCAGGGAGCCTGATTCCTCCAGCTGCTTTTCTTTCTCAGGATTGCTTTGGTTATTCAGGTTATTATTGCTTTGGTTATTGCTTTGGTTATTTGTTTCCATACAAATTGTGAATTTTTTTGTTCTAGTTCTGTGAAAAATGCTATCGGTAGTTTGATAGGGATTGCCGTGAATCTGTAGATTGCTTTGGGTAGTATGGTCATTTTCACAATGTTGATTCTTCCAATCCAAGAACATGGTATATCTCTCCATCTGTTTGTGTCGTCCTTGATTTCTCTCGTCAGTGTCTTATAGTTTTCTGCATACAGGTCTTTTGTCTTCTTAGGTAGGTTTATACCTAGATAATTTATTCATTTTGTTGCAATGGTAAATGGGAGTGTATCCTCAATTTCTCTTTCAGATTTTTCATCATCAGTGTATAGGAATGCAAGAGATTTCTGTGCATTTATTTTGTATCCTGCTACATTACCAAATTCATTGATTAGTTCTAGTAGTTTTCTGGCAGCATCTTTAGTATTCTCTATGTATAATATCATGTCATCTGCAAACAGTGACAGTTTTACTTCTTTTCCGATTAGGATTCCTTTTATTTCTTTTTCTTCCTTCTGCTAACTTTGGGGGTTTTTTGTTCTTCTTTCTCTAACTGCTTTAGGTATAAGGTTAGGTTGTTGATTTGAGATTTTTCTTGTTTCTTGAGGTAGGACTGTATTGCTATAAACTTCCCTCTTAGAACTGCTTTTGCTGCAACCCATAGGTTTTGGGTTGTTGTGTTTTCATTGTCATTTGTTTCTAGGCATTTTTTGATTTCCTCTTTGATTTCTTCAGTGATGTCTTGGTTATTTAGTACTGTATTGTTTAGCCTCCATATGTTTGCATTTTTTACAGTTTTTTTTTCTGTAACTGATATCTAGCCTCATAGCGTTGTGGTCAGAAACATACTTGATACACCTTCAATATTCTTAAATTACCAAGGCTTGATTTGTAACCCAAGATATGATCTATCCTGGAAAATGTTCCATGAGCACTTGAGAAAAATGTGTATTCTGTTGTTTTGGGATGGACTGTCCTATAAATGTCAATTAAGTCCATCTTGTTTAATGTGTCATTTAAAGCTTGTGTTTCCTTATTTATTTTCATTTTGGATGATCTGTCCATTGGTGAAAGTGGGGTGTTAAATTCCCACACTATTATTGTATTACTGTCGATTTTCTCTTTTATAGCTGTTAGCAGGTGCCTTATGTATTGAGGTGCTCCTATGTTGGGTGCATATATATTTATAATTGTTATATCTTCTTCTTGGATTGATCCCTTGATCATTATGTAGTGTCCTTCCTTGTCTCTTGAAACTTTATTTTAAATTCTATTTTATCTGATATGAGCATTGCTACTCCAGCTTTCTTTTGATTTCCATTGGCATGGAATATCTTTTTCCATCCCCTCAGTTCCAGTCTGTATGTGTCCCTAGGTCTGAAGTAGGTCTCTTGTAGACAGCATATATATGGGTCTTGTTTTTGTATCAATTCAGCAAGCCTGTGTCTTTTGGTTGGAGCAGTTAATCCATTCACGTTTAAGGTAATTATCGATATGTATGTTCCTATGACCATTTTCTTAATTGTTTTGGGTTTGTTTTTGTAGCTCATTTTCTTCTCTTGTGTTTCACATTTAGAGAAGTTCCTTTAGCATTTCTTGTAAAGCTGGTTTGAGGTGCTCAATTCTCTTAGCTTTTGCTTGTCTGTAAAGCTTTTAATTTCTTTATCAAATCTGAATGAGGGGCTTCCCTGGTGGCGCAGTGGTTGAGAGTCCGCCTGCCGATGCAGGGGACACGGTTTCGTACCCCAGTCCAGGAAGATCCCACATGCCGCGGAATGGCTGGGCCCGTGAGCTATGGCTGCTGAGCCTGCGCATCCGGAGCCTGTGCTCCACAATGGGAGACGCCACAACAGTGAGAGGCCCGCGTACTGCTAAAAAGAAACAAAAAAACAAAAAATCTGAATGAGATCCTTGCTGGTTAGAGTAATCTTGGTTGTAGGTTCTTCCCTTTCATCACTTTAAATATATCATGCCACTCCCTTCTGGCTTGTAGAGTTTCTGCTGAGAAATCAGCTGTTAACCTTATGGGAGTTCCCTTGTATGTTATTTGTCGTTTTTCCCTTGCTGCTTTTAATAATTTTTCTCTGACTTTAATTTTTGCCAATTTGATTACTGTGTGTCTTGGCGTGTTTCTCTTTGGGTTAATCCTGTATGGGACTCTCTGTGCTTCCTGGACTTGGGTGGCTATTTCCTGTCCCATGTTAGGGAAGTTTTCAACTATAATCTCTTCAAATATTTTCTCGGGTCCTTTCTCTCCTTCTTTTCCTTCTGGGACCCCTATAATGAGAATGTTGTGGCATTTAATGTTATCCCAGATATCTCTTATGCTATCTTTGTTTCTTTTCATTTTTTTTTCTTTATTTTGTTCTGCAGCAGTGAATTCCACCATTCTTTCTTCCAGGTCACTTATCCATTCTGCCTCAGTTATTCTGCTATTGATTCCTTCTAGTGTATTTTTCATTTCAATTATTGTATTGTTCATCTCTGTTGTTTGTTTTTGTTTTTGCGGTATGCGGGCCTCTCACTGTTGTGGTCTCTCCCGTTGCGGAGCACAGGCTCCGGATGCGCAGGCTCAGCGGCCATGGCTCATGGGCCCAGCCGCTCCGCGGCATGTGGGATCATCCCGGGCCAGGGCATGAACCTGTGTCCCCTGCATTTGCAGGTGGACTCTCAACCACTGCGCCACCAGGGAAGCCCTATCTTTGTTGTTTGTTCTTTAATTCTTCTAGATCTTTGTTAAACATTTCTTGCATCTTCTCGATCTTTGCCTCCATTCTTTTCCCGAGGTCCTGGATCATCTTCACTATCATTATTCTGAATTCTTTTTCTGGAAGCTTGCCTATCTCTACTTCATTTAGTTGTTCTTCTGGGGTTTTATCTTGTTCCTTCATTTGGTACATAGCCCTCTGCCTTTTCACCTTGTCCCTCTTTCTGTGAATGTGGTGTTTGTTCCACAGGCTGCAGGATTGTAATTCTTCTTGCTTCTGCTATCTGCCCTCTGGTGGATGAGGCTATCTAAGAGGCTTGTGCAGGTTTCCTGATGGGAGGGACTGGTGGTGGGCAGAGATGGCTGTTTCTCTGGTGGGCAGAGCTCAGTAAAACTTTAATCCACTTGTCTACTGATGCGGGGGGCTGGGTTCCCTCCCTGTTGGTTGTTTGGCCTGAGGTGACCCAACATTGGAGCCTACCCGGTCTCTTTGGTGGGGCTAATGGCGGGCTCTGGGAGGGCTCATGTCAAGGAGTACTTCCCAGAACTTCTGCTGCCAGTGTCCTTTTCCTCACGGTGAGGCACCGCCACCCCCTGCCTCTGCAGGAGACCCTCCAACACTAGCAGGTAGGTCTGGTTCAGTCTCCTTTGGGGTCACTGCTCCTTCCCCTGGGTCCCACTGCACACACTACTTTGTGTGTGCCCTCAAATAGTAGAGTCTCTGTTTCCCCCAGTGTTGTCAATGTCCTGCAATCAAATCCCGCTAGCCTTCAAAGTCTGATTCTCTAGGAATTCCTCCTCCTGTTGCCGGATCCCCAGGTTGGGAAGCCTGACGTGGATCTCAGAACCTTCACTCCAGTGGGTGGACTTCTGTGGTATAAGTGTTCTCCAGTTTGTGAGTCACCCACCCAGCAGTTATGGGATTTGATTTTACTGTGATTGTGCCCCTCTTACCATCCCATTTTTGCTTCTCCTTTGTCTTTGGATGTGGGGTATCTTTTTTGGTGAGTTCCAGTGTCTTCCTGTCGATGATTTTTCAGCAATTAGTTGTGACTTTGTTATTCTCGAAAGAGGGAGTGATAGCACATCCTTCTACTCCACCATCTTAAACCAATCCTTGACATTATTTTTTAATCTAGTCTGAAAACTTTGTTTTTCAATTTGAGTATTTTCCCCTTTACTTTTAATGTAATTTTTGTACAAGATGAATACTTTTATTTTGAACACTCTTAGTAAGTGTTCATATTTTTCCTACCTATTCTATGTTCTGTTTTGTTTGTTCTCTTTCTTTATTTTGTTTGATTAATATGTATATTATTCATTATTTCATTCATGTTCTAGGCAACAAAAACATTAGACTGTATTTGTTGGTTATCTCCTGGTTTATAATTAGTGTTCTTATGTTTTAAGTATATATCTGTTCTTATGTTTTAAGTATATATCTTTACATGATATATAAAGATATACATACATATCATGTAAAGTTATATACTTAAAACAAGATATATATATATATATCTTTTGCATCAATACCCCCTCATTCTCATACTACTTTGATTTTTATTGATACCTACTATCTGTCATATTCTGCAAAATCAAAAACAAACAAACAAAGCAAAACACCTCACTTCGGCAATCTTAATTTACTCACTGTGGTTCACAAATCTTTATGTCTATTCGACATGGACTATTCGAGATCTAAAGACATTCCTTGCTGGGTTGCAACAACTGATATTCTCCTCAGATTGCAAATCTTCCCAAAAGTGTTCTTCTCTAATATATTCTCTCAGTAGGATCCTGCTATATTTTAAGCCAGAACCTCAAAGGTAATCTAAACAATATATAGTGTCTACACTTTTCTCCTTTACCCTCTGCAATTAACAGGTCATCTTTTCTCATTAATTTATCCACCTAATAGCCTTCCTACACCCTCTTTTTCCATTTTTATTCAGTTCAAGATTTTTACCTTGCATCTCTTTTCAGCTCACCTCTTCAAAAAATTCTCCATCCAGCTGTGGGAATGATATCATAAATTGGCAAATCTGAATGCACTTATATTCTAAGCCATTTACTGGTCCCTTATTGCCTAAAGCTCCTCTTTATAACTGATGGTGCCTTTCAGGATATGACCCCAACTTGTTCTTCAGTTTCTTCTCCTTCCATTCAATCCTTTCTTTTTTTTTTTTTTTTTTTTTTTTGCGGTACGCGGGCCCCTCACTGTTGTGGCCTCTCCCGTTGCGCAGCACAGGCTCCGGACGCACAGGCTCAGTGACCATGGCTGATGGGCGCAGCCGCTCCACGGTATGTGGGATCTTCCCGGACCGGGACACGAACCCGTGTCCCCTGCATCGGCAGGCAGACTCTCAACCACTGCGCCACCAGGGAAGCCCTAATCCTTTCTTAATTTAAGCTTGTTATACAGAACTCCTTATATTTAAGTCAGTAGCAATCCATGAAAATAAGGTCTAAGTTAAACAAAACTTAAGTGATAGTAGAAACAGTTCACCACATAAATTCAAAACACCATCAGGAGACAACAGTGCTGAAAACAGACATGAAGTATGTATTTTTGATTAGGCCAAAATAGAAACATTACCATAATACAGTGGCATGAAATTTTATTTAAGACACCTTTTTTATTTATAGAATATTATTCAATTGCCGTTTTTATACATCAGAAATAGTTGAACATTGGCAATTTCCTTGAGTCCAACCTTATAATTACATCTGAACTCTATTTCCCCAAGTTTCCAGGAACAAAGAAATAGAGTTCAGAATTTTTATATATACCCTTGACGTTTGAATGGTACAGGTCCACTTACATGCAAATTTTTTCAACAGTAAATACTACATTACTACACAATATATGGTTCCTTCTCCTCCCTTCCTTCCTTTCTTTCTCTCTTTCTTTCTGACTGTAAACCATCTACCTGTCAAGAGAAATGCAAGGAAACATTCTTTCAGAAAGTGCCAACAAATTATCTCCAATAAATCACATCATGTCACAGCAGCAAAGTACATTTAGTGTGATATTCAAGGTGACCAAAAGAACAAATTAATATTGACTAAAAAAACTGCCCATCTGTAATGAGATCATTAAAGACCAGGACAAATATAACCTCTATATTATCCTGAGATTAATTCTTCACAGGCGCAAGAAAACACTACGTCTGCCTTGACTTGTCCTTGTTTACTTTTTATTATGTCAAAAGGAATTTTTTGAAATGGGATGCATGTGTTATCAAAGACATCACTGCCAGAAAATATTTATCTTCCAAAAATTACTTAAGAATAATCAGCAGCAATTAGACTTTGCAATTTGTTCTTCGAACCAACAAGACTAATTACTTAATGATACAATTATCCAAAACTAATTGAGAGTCTCCAATTACCCAGAGAGAAAAAAAATACTTGCAATGCTTTATGTCTCACAAAGAAAGAATTTTAAACCTTGGTAGCCAATTCATGTGCTGCTCCAGGTCTTGGTTTTCTCACAGTTAATAAGGAGAGTGACTAATCAGGACTTTAATTTTAGAAGCTTCTTTTATAAATCTGTGATGATGACTTTGTACCTATCTTTTGCATTCTGATGAAGTGTAAAATATTTTGACACCAACAATCTCTTAAACTCTGAATGATTTTTTTTTTTTGGAAAAGCATTTAGATCTTTCTAGTCTTAACTGCATTAACTGCATGCCTTATACTAAAAGAAGAAATAGCATGGAAAATATCTTGCAATCTTGCACAGAGTAAAATGTATTTTACTTAATTTTATTTTACAGGCAGCACTGTAGTTGCATTGTGTATATATATATACATATATATATACACACACACACACACAGACATAGTATATATACACACACACATACATATATACATACACATATATACATATGGGTATATATAAAATTGCAATGTATTTTCCCAGTGGAGAGATATAGATATAAAGATAAACCCATTCAAGCCAATTAAACTAAGAACTACTCAGATAAATGAAGGATGAGAAAAATAGCTAAATTTCATTTTTTCTTATAATTATGTTTTGATGTTTAAATAAACTTTGGACTCTTTACAAGAAAATAGATATGAGAGAGTATGAGCAAAATCAATGGAGGAAAATATCATCAATTACACACATTTTACATAATCAAACCATAGAATATATGACCACAGTAACAGTGGGATAGGATTGCCTCGGTTGTCTTTAGGAAATGCATTAAGAGAAAATCATAATTAGGCAGCTTTGTAAAGAAATCTTGCCTCTACAAATAATGTTTAAGATAAAATGTTTAATGTTTATATAAATTGTATCACTCTAACATTTATCCAGATGACATAGGAGTTTAGAGTTTGGAGAAACTGAAGATTGATCAATGTGTATAGCTGGGGATGAGTATAGAAATAAGAAATGGAAATAGATCATGTGTTAAATTTTAAAAGATGAATAAAACTTGGAGACTTGCAAGGTAGGGAAGATTCCATTCTAAGTAAACTGAACAGTGTGAGCAAAGCCAAAGAAATGAATATATTTGTAAGACATGAGGAAGTTAATCTGAACAGAATGAGGCAGTATCAGAGAGCAATTGAAGTTAAGAATACATTGACAAAAGGTCAGATTATGGAAGGGTTTGAAAATCAGCCAGTGGAGATAGATGACATTTTTCCTGATAATAATGAGAAATTACACAATTTTTGAATAGGAGAGTGACACAATTAAAATAGTATTTGAAAAGGTTAGTTTTTAGCAAGGTGCTGAAAAAAATTGGAGGGGGAGTGGAAGTAGTCAAATTACATAGGATACTTTGAATTCAAATTGAACATTATACATTTCTTTATGAAAAATGAACTAAAGACATGTATCCAACAACAGTTAAACATGGTACAGGAATGGATTTTAAAATTAGATATGTTGCCTAAGATAACTCATCTATTAGTTTATACTCAAAGCTAGCACTCAAACAAAAAAAGCAAAATCTCATTCAAAAAGTATGCTTTAGATGCTAAAATAATTAATCATGTAACATGATTAATTACATTAATTAGCATTTGTCTGTTTTAGCAGAAGCCTATTAAGTAAAAGCTCAAAAAGGTCGAGCATTAACTAACAAGTAATTTCGCCTGTTAAACTTTAAAAAGCTTTTATTTCTTTTATTTATTATTTTGTTTTTAGTAATACAATCTAGAAAGTCTCAGATTACAGGAAACATAATTTCTTCAATTTTTAGTGAATAGAAGAATGTTGAGGTAAATAAGATACATTTTAAATAATTTCAAAAAGCATGTAGAATTTATAGGCCCAATGCTGTGTTTAATACCCAAATTATACTGACTTCCTCCTATAAAGTAGGTACATATTTTAAGATAAAAAAAAAAGACATGGAGGTAAAGATGATTTGCTAAAGTTTAGGCTATTAAAAATATAGTTCATTTTTTGTGTCTAAAGTACACATAATAGATGATATTAGAGATACTTCAGAAATATTTTATAATTTTTTATAATATTTTATATTTTTTCTACAAAAAATTAATAGAGTAAGCACTATTTTTAAAAAATAACATAAAAAGTGTTCTTGGCCCATGGATTTTGGTTCAAAGGGAAAACAAAACAAAGTAAAACAAGAAACAACAAAAAAGCATGTTCTAATAAAAGCAATAATACTACTTTAAAAATATTTTTAAATAGTTTGATAAGGATTTTCTTATAAGAATTTAGCTTTGATTTATATTAAAATATTTTTAATATGCCAGAACTTGATTTTAAAATTGAGAAAATAACTTTAAATTAATAAAATATCAAATACATATTTTCTTCTAGTATTGAATTACTGCTACCACCTCAGAGATACAAAACAAAAATCTGTCTCATTTTACAATGAGAATAAATAGCACCCATTGAGCCTCAGTAAGCGTGTATGTATTTAGATTCAGGCATTAAGTTGTTGAAGATGATTAAAAAATGCCAACATTTTGGCCATTATTATAAATAAAGCAATTTTTTTCCTGTAGTAAAGTGAATTCCTGAAATTGTATCAGAAGTCACTCAGACCTTATTTCTTCTAAAGCACTATTTTTTAAAATGTTTTCTTGATATTTTTAAACAGTTAAGATTGTTACTATAGAGGAATAATTTCAAAATATTTAAAATATACAGTCAATTACATATATCAATAAAAAGGAAGCAGAGAGTAGTGGATAGAAACTGACCTCATTCACTGTGGCGTAGTAGCTTTCATGCTTGAATGTGGGTGAGTTGTCATTTCTGTCTCTCACCACGATTCGAACTTCATGGTAGATAACAGTACCCACTTTTTTGTTGATGCACTGAACCTGTACCACGATGGAGTGTATGTTCATTGGAGGCTGCAACACAGAAATTGCATCTTTTTAAAAAAATAATTGAAACTGAAGCATCTCATTACTGTCAAAGTATTTGTTTAATAAAATCTTCTATGTTTATTCACTTTTAAATGATAGTAATCTATAAAAATTGATCCATTTTGCCTTATTTTAAGGAAAAGTGAAGACAATCATGATTATTTCATTGCTTAATTTTCAAAATATAGGGTCTGAGGTAGTATTATGTTCATAATTAGAAAACCGGTGACGAACACAATCACAAAATTAATGTCTGATATTTGATGGGATGCCACATATTTTGTCCTTCCAAAAGTCAAAGAAGCAATGACATAAACTTCTAATTTATAAAAACAATGTATTAATGATAATATACATAGGATAGAGAGACTGTATAACATGGTATATCATTTGTTTAAATCTATATTTTTGCTAAAATATTAAACATTCATATCTGATAAAAACTAAAATATAGATAACCAAAAGAAGAGAATCCATTCACAACCCAATCAAACTTCCTAATTCTATACAGTTAGATGTTTATTTTGCTAATCTTTCCCTCTTTCCAAATATACATCTGTTTTATACACACATACACTCACACACACACACACACACACACACACGTGAATATCATCCCATGTTTGCAAATACAGATTTTCTATAGCACTTTGATGTATACTACTATGAAGCTATATTTTGTATTCCATCATAAGTCTATAGCATAGTTGGTCTAAGTAAAAACTTATAATGAGATGTTTATTATTGTCAATTTTTGTCATTACAAGCAAAATGTTTATATCTTGGTAAACATACTGTACATAAATATGTGCTAACTTTAATTATTTTTTATGATAAATTCTTATAAGGGGAGAATTGTCATCAAGGGGGCATTTATTACTCAGGTGCTACGATGAAGGGCTTGCAGAAGTGGGATACACACATCTCTGACTCTAGAGTTAAAGTGTTTAACACCACAGAATATTTCTTTGTGATTTTTAAAATATTTTTGAGTTTATAAAATTTTCTTTACATATAATTCTATCAGTATGATCTATTCTGACCACCCTGTTTAGAATGCCATGCCTCCAGTCTGCTCTGTCCTTTCAACTTTCCCCCTATTTATTTACTGTTTTTACTACATTTCTCATGCATCACATGGCATATTACACATTTTATATATTTGTTTGAGTTTGTCTCCCTTTACTATACTGGAAGCTTCATAAAGCCTGGGGTGTTATTTTGGTCATAACTAAATCTCTCTACCCAGTAACTAGCACTGTGTCTAGAACAGATGACTGAGTACTACCCGAGTTGTACTGCTGTGCTTCTAGCCTTAGTTCCATAACCTACTAATTGTATGATCTAGATGCAAACTCTCTCTGTGCTTAGTTTATTCACTTCTAAAAATGGGGATAATACTAAACACTGACATGACATAATCATCATAAGTATTAAATGAGCTTACCATGTGCTAGGCACATATTAACACATAACAGATGTAAATTATTTTTTACTTATAAAAAGCTAAATATCCAAAAAAGTAAAAAAACATGAATCTAAAAAAAACTACTGACAATCTTGAATTATAAAACAAATTATTAAATATTTGGATTAAAACCAATTTAAAGATATAGCAATGATTACTGGAACTTAGGGTAGGTTCATTAAAAATGTCACATTTCTAATGAGTAGAATGTTGTAGAAACTATACCTAACCTGAAGAAAACATTGTTTAATATCAAGATATTTTTATGGCCAATAAAGAGAAATGCAATCAAATTGTATTGTACCTGGCTGAATAATTGTATCTAGAAAGAATAACTTGAAGCATCATTATCATATGGAGGAAGGTCTCTAGTGAAGTACCATACAGATCTGAGTTCTAATGTCTGCCCCAATTCACTTTTAATCACTGACATACATAAATGTATTAAAGCCATGTGTGTAAAATCTGTGAATGCTACAAAGTTCAGAAGGATATATACTACATTTAATGATAAAAGACAAGGTTCAAAATAATTTTATCAGAATAATAAGTATCAAAAATCTACACTTCTACAATAATAAATTTAAATAATCTTATTTGTATTAGAAAAAAAGTTAATTGCCCAAATATAGTAATAAGTGGCTACAAACATTAATATGAAAATATAATTGTAAACTTTTGAGTTTTAAAAAATTTTGAGTTGGCATGTAAAGATGAGTTTACATGCCAACACTGTAAATGGACTACTAGAATAATAATACAAACTACTTCATATGCATTAATAATAGATGAAGAGATAGGTGGATTACAATAAGCACCATTTTATGGCCAAATTGGAAGTGAAGTCTAATCATCCTGAGAATGTGTGATAAAATTTGAGATGTTTAAACTAAAAATCACAAGATTCATCAGACATCTGAATGGTTGTTATGAAAAGATAAATTAGTTTATTCATTGTAGTCTCAGAGTATAGAAATAAGAACAATAAATAAAAAGTATTACAAAGCATATGTTTTCAATATAAGTCGAGATTTTCTATTAATCCAAAGTGGGTCAGAATAGAATGGACTATCCAAAAAATTAAGCCCCATCACTGAAAATCTGCAAGCTTGAGACTAAAATATAACTTAAAAAGACTAGGTCTTAGAAATATTCTGGAAAGAATTTAAATTATATGACCTCCATTTTTTACTACCAGTTTTAAAGTCTTTGCTTTAATAGGCTTTTTAAGTACTGCATATTTCAATTGTAAAGTAAAAAACAATAAATACTTCTACTATTAGCCCTTGGCACACCTCTCAGAAGACAATCAGGTGACAATTTATGTTCTTCTAAAGTTATTTATCTTATAAATATTGTGAGAGAGACCTATAAAACCATTCCATATCAACTTCTAATTCTATAGTAAGTGTTAGCATGGGACAGAAAGGTCACAACCTTTGTAAGTAGAGGATCAGATGTAGTGTGCTGCGACTCAGCCCCACTTACTCGCACTAAGTGCCCATAGATTAGATATAACCAGGTCACCTGGAACTCTTGTCACTGTCAACTTTAGTCCCCTATGCAACTGTTAGTAGCATGGATAGAACTTAGCTTGCAATAAATTCCAACCATAATGGATCATGATGAAGGCAAGAATTCCCTGTGGCTAATATACAGCATTCACTGTAATCTCACGTTGGAATAGAATCTATTCTGCTCTGTAACAAGGTCATAAATATACCAAAGACAGTTCCACCAAGTCTATTAGTGAGAGTTTAGGGAATCTAAAATGCTTAGGAATGTGTTAGGGAAGTTTTGGTTTATTTTTAATAACTGGGTGGCAAAAATAAGTCATGGCAATTCTTTCTCTGATTCTCTTAAATTGCTTCATTCATGAAACAAATCAGAAAAAAAAATGCTGTGTATAAACTGTTTGGGGGTAATTATTAGGGTGATTACCATTCATATATACCTAGACATGCAAACTATTGTCCAAATTTAAAAACAATTGTTCAGCATAGTACTCTGAATGTATATTTGCATATCTGTATATTAGTACACATGTGTGAATACATTTTGACATACATAGATAAAGTTCAGGAATGATATGTACCAACAGTTGATGAAGGTTATCTTTGAAAAGTAAGGCCAAGAGTAAAAAGTAGGTGAAGAATTTTTTTCCAATAAATATGTATGAATTTTTTAATTTGAAAAACATTTATTACATTTTTCAATCACTTAAGTTGCAACATGCAAAGTGAAGCTTTTATAAATAATTTATTGATGCGAACAGTGTAGATTATAGCATACATATTCAGTCTAAGGAGAACTGAGTTTTTTCTAGAAGATACATTATTTGGATTGCTTAATAAATAAATGTTTAGCAAACCTGAATAAGAACTGATTTTATTTTTCATAAAGCAAAGGCAAATGTTATTCACTCCTCACAGGAATGGAAGTTTTTTATCATGATTTTTCTTCCTATATAAATACTATTTTTACAAAATAAAAAGTCTTCATTACTTTAAAAATAAACTGGAGGACAGTGAAAAGAAATAAGACCCAGTATGTTGTAGAAATACTTTTTAAACAATGAAACAAAAGTTAACATAAATGGCTGGCCAGAGTTATAAGTGTACTTCATAAATTAAGCTTTCAAAATAAATGGTATATTTAAAGAAGTTGCCTAAAGAAGAAAGTACGGATTTGAAAATATTGTTAGGTATATGTAATATTTAGAAATGTGTAGGTTTTTCACAATCAGTTATTAAGGACACTAAGTTTATTTAATTGTACTTATTTTATGGAAAGTTCAACATGGTTTGGGATTAATATGACATAGTCCTTTTACATTAAGCAAATCCTGTAAAACTGATATGAGATGAATATAGATAACTATAATGTGAGTCAAAAAAGAGTTCTGAAGGAATTCCCTGGCAGTCCAGTGGTTAGGACTTGGTGCCTTCACTGCTGGGGCCTGAATTCAATCCCTGGTTGGAGAACTAAGATCCTACAAACTGCATGGCACACCCAAAAAAAAAAAAAAAAAAAAAAGAGTTTTGAAGGCTTAGGAGTTTGGAGTAAGAAATTATGTACCAGTGTTACTATTAGGAAATATTTTATGTAGAGAGTAGAAATTTAAGACATGTTTTGGTAGTAGATAACATTTAACTGATGGTAATGGATAAAGGTAATTTCAAAGTATAGGTTCAAAAGAGTATCAGGGTAGGCATGATAAGAAAAAGTTAGATTATGTTGAGGGAACAGCAATTAGTTCAGTTTTCCTAGATTAGAGAATATATGTTTCTAAATAAAAGGAAAAGAGATAGGCTGCAGGTTGAATCTAGGAAACCTCAAGGGACAGTTTGCACTGAGAATTCATCTACCAATAAGGTCATAACTGTGCTTTGAGACACTAAAACTGGAGAAGGTTGAATCGTGAAATATAGTAAGGAGAACTATTAGGAGATTTTTCCAAAGTCAAGTGAGAACTAAGAGGGGCTGTCCTGGAGTTATGCTGATGGATGCAAATGCAAGACATACTGTGGAGATAAAAGTACAAAACTTAGTAGTTAAATGGATATTGGCCTGGAAATAGAAGTCAAAGCTCTTTGTGCATTTACCAATTTAAAATCCAAAAGAAGAGATGTTAAGATATTCAGCATGTTCCATGCTCTTGAATTCTAAGAATTAATATAGTTAAAATGGCCATACTACCCAAAGCAATCTACAGGTTTATTGTGATCCCTATGAAATTACCCATGACATTTTTCACAGAACTGGAACAAACTATCCTAAAATTAATATGGAACCATAAATGCCCCAGAATTGCCAAAGCAATTCTTAGGAAAAAGAACAAAGCAGGAGGCATAACCCCCCCAGACTTCAGACAATACTACCAAGCTTCAATAATCAAAACAGCATGGTATTGACACAAAAACAGACATATGGATCAATGGAACAGAACAGAGAGACCAGAAATAAACCCATACACCTATGGACAATTCATCTTCAACAAAGAAGGCAAGAATATAAAATGGGGAAAAGAGTCTCTTTAGCAAGTGGTGTTGGGAAAGTTGGACAGCCACATGTAAATCAATGAAGGTAGAACACACCGTCACACCATACAGAAAAATAAACTGAAAATGGCTTAAAGACTTAAATATAAGACATGACACTATAAAACTCCTAGAAGAGAACATAGGCAAAACATTCTCTGACATAAACTGTACCAATGTTTTCTTAGGTCAGTCTCCCAAGGCAATAGAAATAAAAGCAAAATAAACAGATGGGACCTAATCAAACTTGCAAGCTTCTGTACAGCAAGGGAAACCATAAACAAAATTAAAAGGCAACCTACAGACCGGGAGAAAATATTTGCAAATAATGTGACAGACAAGGGCTTAATTTCCAAAATATACAAACAAATCATACAACTCAACAACAAAAAAACAAACAACTCAATTGAAAAATGGGCAGAAGACTAAATAGACATTTCTCCAAAGAAGACATCCAGATGGCCAACAGACACATAAAAAGATGCTCAGCATCACTAATTATTAGAGAAATGCAAACAAAAACTACAATGAGGTACCACCTCACACTGGTCAGAACAGGTATCATTAAAAAGTCTACAAATAATAAATGTTGGAGAGGGTGTGGAAAAAAGGGAACCCTCTTACACTGTTGATGGGAATGTAAATTGGTGCAGCCATTATGGAAAAGTGTATAGAGGGTTCCTCAAAAAACTAAAAATAGAGTTGCCATATGATTTAGCAATCCCACTCCTAGGCATATATCCAGACAAAACTATAATTCTAAAATATTCATGCACCCCTATTTTCATAGCAGCACTATATACAATAGCCTAGACATGGAAACAACCTAAATGTCCATCGACAGATAAATGGATAAAGATGCTGTGTGTGTGTGTGCGTGTGTGTACACACACACGCACACACACACACACACACTGGAATATTATTCAGCCATTAAAAAGAATGAAACAATGTCATTTGCAGCAACATGGATGGACCCAGAAATTATCATACTAAGTAAAGTAAGTCAGAAAGAGAAAGACAAATACCATATGATATCACTTATATGTGGAATCTAAGTACAACAAAAATGAACATATCTATGAAACAGAAACAGACTCACAGACATAGAGAACAGACTTGTGGTTGCCAAGGGAGAGAGGGGTGGTGGAGGGAAGGATTGGGAGCTTGGGATTAGCAGATGCAAACTAGTATATAAAGGATGGATAAACAACGAGGTTTGACTGTATAGCACAGGGAACTATATTCAATATCCTGTGATAAACCAGAATGGAAAAGAATATGAAAAAGAATATATATATGTATAACTGAGTCACTTTGCTGTACAACAGAAATTAACACAACATTGTAAATCAACTATACTATACTTCCATAATTTTTTTAAAATGTTGGGATTGTTATGAACACAATTTTTCACTATTCAAATCTTTTAGAAGTTTGCCCAGAGTTTTGAGATAAGTATAACAGGACTGTGCCAGAATTATATTTTTTATTGCAATTTGAATTACTGATTTTATTGTGACCACTATTATCCTATGTCCAATAGTGAATAGAGAATATTGCTCATGAGACAATAATTATAGACTTTAAATTAACAGACTTTAAAACAAAGAGTATAACAAAAGACAAAGGCATTACATGATGATAAAGAGGTCAACTAAATAAGATATAACATTTTTAAACATATATATACCTAAGAGTGCCTAAATATATAAAGCAAATATTAAAAGGCATAAATAGATAAATTAACACTAATACAATAATAGTAGAGGACTTTAATTCCCCACTTATATCAAATGGATATCATCCAGACAGAAATGCAAAAAGGAAACATTGACCTTAAATGACACATTGTATCATATGGACTAGATAGGTAGCAATAGAACATCCCATCCAGAGGAGCTAGATAGGTAGCAATAGAACATCCCATCCAGAGGAGCAGAATTACCTATTCTTTTAAAGTCCACATGGAACATTCCCCATAATAGATCACATGCTAGCCAAAAAACAAGTCTCAATAAATTTAATATTACTGAAATCATATTGAGTTATTTTCCCACAACAATTGTATGAAACTAGAAATCAATTACAGGAAGAAAACTGCAGAAAATACAAGCATGTGGAGACAACAACATGGTACTAAAAAAATAAGCAATAGGTCAACAAAGAAATCAAAGAGGAAATTTAAAAAAATACCTTGAGAAGAATGAAAATATAAACACAACTTTCCAAAATCTATGGAACACAATAAAAACAGTTCTAAGAGGGAAATTTATATTGATACAGAAAAATATCAAATAAACAACCTAGTTTTACACCTAAAGGAATCAGAAAAAGAACAAAACCCAAAATTATTAGACGAAAGGAAATGATAGAGATCAGAGTGGAAATAAATGAAATAGAGACTAAAGGGCAATAGAAAGAATAATGAAACTAAGAGCTGTTTTTTTAAAAGAAAACCAAAATTAATCTTTAGCCAGACTCATCAAGAGAAAAAGAGAGAGGGCCCAAATAAAGTAAATTAGAAATGAAAGAGGAGAATTTACAACTAATATCATAGAAATACAAACAATGATAAGAGACTACTATAGATAAGTTTATGTCAAAAACTGGACAACCTAGAAGACATAAACAAATTAGAAACATATAATCTTCCAAGACTGAATACGGAAGAAATAGAAAATATGAACAGACAAATTACTAGTGATGAAATTAAACGAATAATCAATAAACTCCCAACAAACAAAAGTATAGAACCAGAAAGCTTCACAAGGGAATTCTACCAAACATTTAAAGAGTTAATACCTATCCTTCTCAAACTATTCCAAGACAAAATACAAATGAAAGGAATGCTTCCAAACTCATTCTATGAGGCCAGCATTACCTTGATATCAAAACCAGACAAAGACATTATAAAAAGAGAAAATTAGAGGCCAATATTCCTGATGAACATAGATGCAAAAATTCTTAACAAAATATTAGCAAACTGAATTCAACAATATATTAAAAGGTTCATACATCATGATCAAGTGGGATTTATTCCAGGGATGCAAGGATGGTTCAATATTTGCAAATCAATCCAAATTATACACCATATTACCAAATGAAGGATAAAAATCATATGATCATCGCAATAGATACAAAAAAAGGATTTGACAAAATTCAACATCCATTCATGATTAAAAAAAAAAAGACTCTCAACAAAGTTGGTAGATTGGTACTATAGCTCAACACAATGGCCAATTTTTTTTTTTTTTTTGCTAAGAACATAGTATTGATTTAACAACAAGCGATTGGTCTTACATGTATTACTATGCACCATTACTTTCTCTGTTCAAACAACCAAAACTAAACAAATCAAATGCAATGCTATTTATTTTTTGTTGATTTTCACAGGTGATCCTTTGATGTTGAGTTTGTCCACAGAAACATTTGATCTTCTCCCACGTTCAATGGCTGGACTTAGATGAAATTTCTCCCTTCTTTTAAGTTCTTGGGATCCTGAATTCTCATGACCAATGCTTCACATCCTAGAGTTTTCTAGATTGCACCAGTGTCCCCTTGGTCCCCTTCAGAATCTCATTTTGCCACTCATCATCAAAAGCATGAACATCACTTTCATTCATATTGATGAACTCTTGATTGACCTCTTTATCTCCAGTCTTGCTGTTCTTTGACTTTTTCTTTTTTTTTTTTTTTTTTTTGCGGTACACTGTCCTCTCACTGTTGTGGCCTCTCCCGTTGCAGAGCACAGGCTCCGGACACGCAGGCTCAGCGGCCATGGCTCACGGGCCCAGCTGCTCAGTGGCATGTGGGATCTTCCCGGACCGGGGCACAAACCCGTGTCCCCTGCATCGGCAGGCGGACTCTCAACCACTGCATCACCAGGGAAGCCCTATTCTTTGACTTTTTAATGACATGAGTTTGGTCATGAAGGTGATGACCAACAGCCATTTTTTCTAGTCCACTCTCAAGAATCTCTCAGTGCCCTCCTACTTTCTTTTATTCCTCCTGGAGCCCTGCGAGTTTGAGTTGAGGTCTGGAAAATCTTTGGTTGTTCATCTCCTACTTTGGAATAAGTCATAACTGAGGAAGAACTAAACAAATGTCCATTTGGATCCATTGAAAAGTGACCAAAGTTTCTTTGTAATTCCTGCATACTGTTTCGTATATTTAACATTATTTGGTCCATTGACAGAAGAGGGTTGACATCTGTACAAGTCAAGGAGTTTTCTCCATCCTCATATCCCGTACGGTTACAAGCTCTTCCTCTACCATCAGAGATGTTGAACATGTCTCTTCCAAAAGGTTCAGAAAAATTTCTCATCATCTGTCGCATACTTTCTCAGTGTGCCATGAACGAATCAGAGAAGAAGGGATCATCCTCAAAGCTGCTGCTCAGCATCCCAAACATCCTGGCTCTGTCTCAGGTGGCGACATTCACGGACAGACTGGAAAACGATGCAACTTGCCGCGGCCGCAGCCTGAGCCAGCCTGTTCAATAATGGCCATTTATGACAAACTCACAGCTAACATCATACCCAATGGTGAAAAGCTGAAAGCTTTTCCTCTAAGATCAAGAATAAGACAAGGGGGCTTCCCTGGTGGCGCAGTGGTTGAGAGTCCGCCTGTCGATGCAGGGGAGGCGGGTTCGTGACCCGGTCCGGGAGGATCCCACGTGCCTCGGAGCGGCTGGGCCTGTGAGCCATGGCCGCTGGGCCTGCGCGTCCGGAGTCTGTGCTCCGCAAAGGGAGAGGCCACAGCAAGTGGGAGGCTCGCGTACCGCAAAAAAAAAAAAAAAAAAAAAAAAAAGAATAAGACAAGGATGCTACTCTCACCACTTTTGTTCAACATAGTATTGGAAGTCCTAGTGCCAGCAATTAGACGAGATAAAATAAATTAAAGATATCCAAATTGGAAGGGAAGAAGTAAAACTGTCACTATTTGCAGATGACATAATACTATATGTAGAAAACACTAAAGACTTCACAAAAAAATTACTATAACTAATAAATAAATTCAGTACAGTTTCAGGATACAACAAATTTAATATACAGAACACTGTTGCATTTCTATACATTAATAATGAACTATCAGAAAGAGAAATCAAGTAAACGATCCTACTTACAACTGCATTAAACAGAATAAATACCTAGGAATAAATTTAACCAAGGAGATGAAAGATCTGTACTCTGAGAACTCTAAGATGTTGATGAAAGAAATGGAAGATGACACAAATAAAAGGAAAGATATACCTTTTTTGTGGACTGGAATAATTAATATTGTTAAAATGCCCATACTATCTAAAGCAATCTACAGATTCGACACAATCCCTATCAAAATAATCATGGCATTTTTCACAGAACTAAAACAAATAATCTAAAAATGTGAAAAGGGGATGATATCAGAATAAAATGAATACACTTAACTTTGGGGGAAAAATCACTCCTGTTTTATTTTGTTTCATTTTTCTCATGTTACTATAGACGTGCTAAACTTTAAAGACTGGCCCTTTACCTATATATTTATCTCTAAATCTACTGCACAGTTTATGAAAGAAAATACTGAATTAGCAAAACTTTGTTTCCTTTCAGCTCTAACATTCAATAATTCTGTAAAGCATCTATACTCAGCTAACTTTAAATGATACTGTATTAAAAATACGTGCTCTATCTAGTTAACCTTGCCTTGATCTTACATTTGGTATTACTATCTGGCTTTTCCTCTCTTCTTCCTGATTTCTCTGTCAGTGAGGGCTCCACCACCTTAATTTTGTAACAGAAACCATTTAATCTCACACTTTCAATTTCTGGATTGAGGGCATTCTTAATTAACATTATTATTTTTTACCCTGAACTGAAAGCATTTTCCTCATCAACCTTTCTCAACTAATGCTGCCAGGAAAGAAAATAAAGGCATAACGTCTTATTATTTATCTGTCACTCCTTCATGGTCACAAATTCTATTTGGAAAAAAAAAAAAAAAGCTGCAAAGTGCCCCTACTCATAGAAGGCCCGGCCCAAATCCTGTGTCTATTTTAATTCCGGTTTTGTAAGTCCCACCACCCTGTAAGAGTACTTGTACAAAATGGCAAACTTAGATCTTTGTCATGACGTTCTTTAACTATACAGGCTTGAATTCACTTAGATAAATAATTGTATATTTATCTAGATAATTATATATAATTATAAATAAATTATCTAAATAATTAGATAAATGTTTAGAACATCTTTTATTTACTATCTTGTCATTATTTCAATAAGTTGATTTGCCAATTGGTAAATACATTGCAAATATGTAAGCATATTTTTGTTTTCTTTTGTTTTGTTTTTCTTTACAGATTTCCCTCTGCCATATTCATTTAACATTTAATATTCTTTAGGTGTCCTATTCTCCAGCATCTTTAGCTAATTTCAGGTAGGTGTCCAATGACAACACTTTAATTTGTAAAACATCTTTTCAAGTTTAACTTAACCATAGCATTTCTAATCCAAAAGAACATTTTAAATGGAAAGGAAATTATTTTTGATTATTGTCTTAAAAAAGAAGCCTGGATGGTTCTTTAAATGATACGTGTGCACATTTTTGTAATTATTTCTTTCAGGTCAAATCAATTTTTAAGTGTATTCCCATGATACTATTTCAGTTTGCCCAATGTCCAATAAATGCTGCCCTTATCAGAAATTAAAAAACAATAATACCAAGGAAACAGATAAGTATCTTAAAAAGTGAAGATGATTTTTGGTAATTAAAACAATGTTGTAGGTTGGAGACACGGAATGCATTTTATGAATACTAAAGGTTATCTTTTCCTTTGACTCATAAATCAGACCTAGAACTTATGCTTTTTAATATCAAATTGAGAAAAAAAACTGATTCCAAAAAGAAAGTAATTTACCAGTAAACAAGTAAATTATCATAATCATAGGTGATTTTAAAAAAGGAAACAAAATATAAAATGACAGTGGCCTAAAATAGATAAATATTCTATAATTCTCCAAACATGTTACATTATAAAATTCATATGACTTGGATATGAGTATTCCTACTTAAAGCCAGTAAAGGATGCCTTGTGGGGAGTGGGAAAAACAAGTAAAGGAGGTCAACCATACGATGATGGATGATAACTAGACTTGTGGTGGTGATCACTCTGTAGTGTAAACAGATTTTGAACTATAATGCTGTACACCTGAAACCAGGTGTAATATAATATAGTATGATGTAATTTAAAAAAAGAAGGATGCCTGTGAGTAACACAGCTTGGGGAGACTCTTGCACCTTGCCAGTTTGTGCCGTTATCCAAATTGCTTTCATAAAAGCAAGACTTATTATAAGATAACTTAAGATAAGGCAAGATAAATTCTAAGATAACAACTGTCCTTATTCCGTTTTACGCCTTCTTAACCACCCAGACAAAACTGTAAATTGTGGGGTGTGAAAAATGTTGCCATGATGAGACGACATAGTGAGTGAGGGCAATGATGGAGATTGCAACAGCATCAAGGATGACTTTTTCCCCCCTAGGTTGAGCCAACAGACTCATTCCTGTTCTCCACTGATATCCTCCTCTCACATCTGTCCCCACTGCTCAGTCAGCTGAATTATGGGCCTCCCCAAGTGTGCAGGGCAGCCCATGCTGGTGGGAGAGTCCTATTACTGCCCACCTCAACACAAAGCTCTTAAAGACTCTGAATTTTAGATATGAAATAGATTAGGGATCATCTACTTCACACATATTTAAAGTGAATCATAAATCCCGAACACTGTGGTGATATGATTCAGGTTCCCTAGGTTGAATATCTGACATTTCGATTTTATAAAGTGGAAATTTGGGAGTTGGCATGTTTAGATGTACTTCTCAAGTTTTCCCAAGGTCCTGTACAATTACTGGTTATAACACCCACACACATACATATACACACTTTTCTCTGCACTCAAGACTAGAATGCAAATAAGTGAGACTAAAGTTACATTACTGAGCTACTTAAATCTACTCAAGTTTTTTAACTTTTTCAGAAAGAAGACATTTAACTTTGGTTATTTAGGTATTATTAATACCTAACTACTTAGGTCATACTACCTGAGAGCAACTGGACTGGGACACTGCCAGGAAACTTCTGCTCACCTTCTTTTCATTTTTTTCAGCTCTATAAGCACATTGCCATTCATCTCTCAATGAACACTTACTGCTTGAAGAGCACCCGCCTGTTAGTAGTTCAACTAAAGTTTCTGTCCTCAAGCCAACATGTAGTTGTACTCTCAAATTCTGCCATGAATTGGGCTGTGCGTATCCTGCTTTTCCAAGGTTACCACCCCTTTATTCTGAGCACTCTGTTCTCTCCTTATTCAGAAGTCTGACAAGCTTCCAGGATGTCAGAAGAGGAATACAATGGTTCTCTCAGACACAGATGGTTCCTCTTTCTTTTTCTTCTTTCAAGGAGTTAAAAAAAAGTTTTTGTTGATGAACACAGAAAATAAACTCAAATTATATAACAAAAATTTGATATATCAACAAATACATGCAGATATTTAAATGATGATTAAGTTGTAACAGAGGGACAAAGAAAAAAAATGTACTAACATCTCTATCCAGAACTCTGCCCGTGCTGTTCAGGAAAAGCATTTGTTTAACAGGATCCAGCAATACCCAATAATCCACGTTGTCCTTTAAAGAAAGTTCTATGGTTGGCTCTGGTCCTCCAGCAGTCCCTTTGATCAGCATGTTATCCACCAGAATAGTACCTGCAAACCAAAGAGAATTACTTGAAAATATATTCTACCTGTATGCATTCTTTAACAAAGATCATATGCTTAAACCCCAGCTGACTTGCAAATCTGTTTCAAACCGAAGATATTCAACTTTATATCTGTCATGATATAGAAAATGTCCTGCTTCAAAAAGGCAAAAATACCTTTATAATGCTATTTATAAATGATATTTTGGGGAGATGAGGTGGGAGACAGATTCAAACACTTGGTGAGTCTCATCATCTATTTCTTGCATCCTTTTAACAGCATGAATCTGTTCCCCGCCCTGTCCATCACTTCTCGCAGGAGTTATCACTGAATTTTATCCTGAACAAAAGGAAAGCCTATAATAACAGAGGCTGATACTTCAATTCACTCAGTAAGACTTCTGATATGAAAAGAGATATCCTGAAAATAAGAGAAAGGAAGAGATAAAGAAGTAGCAGAGACTCCCATGGTGAGAACTGCTTCTTCATCTTTTATCTTAGAGCAAATCCATAAACCATAAATCTTAATGTGAAAGACAAAACTAGTGTTCAGATACACAATAGAAGCCATTCTTCTCTAAGACATGTCTGGGGTACTCAACTAGAACAACATACTATTTTAATGTGACATTTCAATGTTTGCTTTCTTATTATTCTTTCCGTGGGCTGAATTGTAGACACTTGTTGAGTAAGAGCTGAAGCGAGAGATCTCTAATCTCTCCAACTCTGTTAAAGATTCCGTCTATTTTAAAAATTGAATGCAAACAGCACTGATGCAATTCAAATCCCCTCTTTTTTCCCATGCTGCAATGATCCCTTTGACAAACAATAATGTACTATAGCCTACAGCAATCATTTTCAGCTGATCCATTTTACTAAACTTATGGTATAAAGAAGAGATGTGGCCATGCAAATAAAATGTACCCTCCTAAGGACATTAGAATAAATGGCACATATCTAGAAAATTCATTGCCTTAGGATAGCATACAAGAATATATAATCTATAAATATGAATCTAGCTTGAAGAATAATAATACAATATGTATTGCTGCATTTTCATAAGGCACAAAATTGGCTTCAATGTTGTATCATTGCACAATTACAAATAAAAGGGGGGACTCTGGAAGATTTTTCTCAGCAAGTTAATAATAATAATAGTAATAATAATAATCTATAATATCTCTTTATCATGTTATTACTAATGAGCTTTATCTCACTAGGGAATGTTGAAATGAACCATTCTTTTATAACAATATATCTAAATAATGTTTAAATACACACTCACACACATACTTTTCTAAATGGCAGATTATTTACTTCTACTTTTTCACATACTAGTACACATATATGTAAATATATGAGCGAAACTGATCCTGCCATTTTTCTACTCAACTAGCAAATATATAATCTACAGATATTACATCCAAAAGTATAGATCAGACAATGATGGCATTTTCTGGTCTACAAATATGTTCTAGGCCTGAGTATACACTCTTTTACAAATACTTCACACAACTAACCTTTGAAAAATTATTTGGCCTGTGTTTTCAATATGTAATTAAGAAATTAAAGGGGATTATATTTTCTGATTAAGAAAAAAATAAAGTATAATAAGTAGGTCAACTAACATTAACATTTATGCCTTGACTCATAATGCATAACAGCAGTAATAGCAGGTCTTTCTCTAATGTACATACATCTATGCAGGTTCACGAAGGGAAGGCATAATAAACAATGGTTGAAATCAGGAAAAAGGAATTCACTTAGTTTGACACTCATGTCATAGAAGTGAAGAGAGCTGGCCCTGGAACTGACAGAGTTAGAATCTAATCCTGGATCCACAATTTAAGAGCCATGTGAAAGTGGACAGATTACATAACTACTCACCTTCAATTTCTCTCTTCTACAAAATCAAAAATCAATACCACAATGGAAGAGGTATTTTTTATTATAGCACCATACGTATGCAGTTGAAAAAAAACTTGTATTCTTGTATCGAAAGCACTAACGAAAGCTGAAACAGTCACAATCAAAATACTAGCACAGTTAAGTATTTAATGATATTTTCTTCAAGCATCATAGTCAATATTTACAGCCTTAAATATTGGGGTTTATGCTTCTTCCTTCAAGAAGTAGGTATTGAGGGTCATTTGCTTCTAAATGCAGATTTTTTTCAATGAAATTGAAAATTCGATCCAGCATTTAGCTTTCTTCATTAATCTCTTGTTTTAAACTCAGAAAAAAATTTCACACCTCCTTCATCTGTACCCACAGCTTCTCCATATTAACATATTATCAATCATAACCACTAATGTAAACTCTACTTGCATTAAATAAAGGTGCTGCAGATTTTCAGCTTTTTTCTTAAGATCTGCTTACATAGCTATTTATTTTTAACTGTGATAAAAATGTGCCCAGAATATGTTAAAACATAAATATACTGTAAAATAACATATGAATCAATAAAATCCCTTCCTTATACCAACTCCATTCCCCTATTTACCAATGTGTATAAGATAATTTGCATCAAAGAAGAGCTGTTGGGTTGATCTGATGACTAAATGAGATAATGCATGTGAAGTACTGATTGCAGTCCCTGGTATAGAATAAGCAATTGACAAATGTGAATTATGTTTATTGTTGTTAATGTTATTAATTATATTATATATTTTTATATTATATTAACTCCATTTTGGAAGCAAAAGCATTTGAAACTAAAGCAAAATGACTTATTTTATGTCCCAGAAGTTTTTACAAACCAAGTCTACTCTTCATGTCACAAAGCTAAGGCATGTGTGGCAAGCCATCTGAAGAATTCATAGGGGCCCAAAGGATTTGAATGCAAAGTAATCTCTCTGGGAAGTTAGAAGGTAGGGAGAGAATGCTCACTATAGGTAAACTTGTAAAGATAATTCTTTGTCTCTGGTGATGGCAATCCATCCAAGGATTGATAGGCAATCCCTGCTATCACTAGGGAGTGACCCACTCTTTCCACTTTCTAACTTCACACAATTTTGATTTTGCTCATAGAAACTAAAATTAGATTTGATGGCAAGAAAAGGATCTTATTCACAAATTCATAGTAGTAGTGATCTTTAGCTTGAACACTTTTTACTCATCCCCAGCACACATTTGGTTCTATTAGGGACTACACACACACACACACACACACACACACACACACACACACACACACATTTATTATAGGAACTAACTCATAACTGGATATTTAATATATTCCTGAATATTGTATTTGCTTCTTTAAATAGGCAGTTATAACACAAGTGGGTTACTTTCTAAAAATGCTATGGAGGTGGCAGTGAGGAGAGGGGTCCATTGCCTTTCTAATTAACCTAATTCAATGACTCTGAAAGAGTAAGTTCTACAGGGAAAGAGTAACTGACTGGGTTCATTCCAAACATTAAAATAAGAAAATCACTCTGTGCACAGAACACACTACTTGCTAGAAAACAATTAATTATGCAAAGGTGTATAACCAATATGAATTGCATAAAATCTCTCCCAACAATCTTTCCCCAGTTTAAGTCAACTAGAAGAATGTTCAGCTACATCATATAGGCAGAAGCATCTGTTGCATTTTCTTGTATATTACTCCTTGCAAATGAAACCAGAACAAAGCTCCCAAATGTACATTATTTGATTAAAACAAAGTTTCTTAAAAAGTGAAATTATAGCTAATATATAGTTTTTCAGTGAGGTTAAACAGTAAGCATGGCCATTATGTAGTTGTTTATTGAGTAAAATCTAGATTCGAAGATTATCAGGCTAAGTAAAACTCTTCTTATGCTCAAATCCTCATCTTTGTTGAAACTTTCCTGGACTTTTCTTGATTTTTCACACTTCTTGGTTTACAATTATATAAACTACACATTTTAGCTAAGCCTATGTTCATATCATATCTAGATAACTACTTGGTAAAAGGGAAGGAAATATATGTGTATCCAGCAACTTCATAAAGAAAATAGCAATATTAATTGGGCTGTGTTTGAATGCTGGGGATATATTAGCCACATACAATATTTGCTAAAGATGGAAAATGATACCAATCAAGTCAATAGTGATTTGAAATAGTGATTTAAAAGCATACTTCTTGGGGGAAGGCGGAAGATGGCGGAAGAGTAAGACGCGGAGATCACCTTCCTCCCTACAGATACACCAGAAATACAACTACACGTAGAACAACTCCTACAGAACACCTACTGAAGGCTGGCAGAAGACCTCAGACCTCCCAAAAGGCAAGAAACTCCCCACGTACCTGGGTAGGGCAAAAGAAAAAACAGAGACAAAAGAATAGGGACGGCACCTGCACCAGTGGGAGGGAGCTGTGAAGGAGGAAAAGTTTCCACACTCTAGGAAGCCCCTTCGCGGGCGGAGACTGCGGGAGGCGGAGGGGGGAGCTTCGAAGCTGCGGAGGAGTGCACAGCAACGGGTGCGGAGGGCAAAGCGGGGAGATTCCCGCACAGAGGATCGGTGCCGACCGGCACTCACCAGCCCGAGAGGCTTGTCTGCTATACCCGCCGGGGCGGGCGGGGCTGCGAGCTGAGGCCGGAGCGCAGGGAGAGGACTGGGGTTGGCGGCTTGAACATAGCCTGAAGGGGTTAGTGCACCACAGCTAGCCGGGAGGGAGTCCGGGGAAAAGCCTGCACCTGCAGAAGAGGCAGGAGACTTTTCCTTCCCTCTTTGTTTTCTGGGGCGTGAGGAGAGGGGTTTAAGAACGCTGCTTAAAGGAACTCCAGAGACGGGCGCGAGCCGCGGCTAAAAGCGCGAACCCCAGAGACGGGCGCGAGCCGCGGCTGAAAGCGCGGACCCCAGAGACGGGCGCGAGCTGCGGCTGAAAGCGCGGAATCCAGAGACGGGCGCGAGCCGCGGCTGAAAGCGCGGAATCCAGAGGCAGGCGCGAGCCGCGGCTGAAAGCGCGGAATCCAGAGACGGGCGCGAGCCGCGGCTGAAAGCGCGGAATCCAGAGACGGGCGCGAGCCGCGGCTGAAAGCGCGGAATCCAGAGACGGGCGCAAGCCGCGGCTAAAAGCGCGGACCCCAGAGGCGGGCGGGAGACGTTAAGGCTGCTGCTGCCGCCACCGAGGGGCCTGTGTGCGAGCACAGGTCACTCTCCACACCCCTCCTCCGCGGAGCCTGTGCAGCCCGCCACTGCCGGGTTCCCGGGATCCAGGGACAACATCCCCGGGAGAGCGCACAGCGCGCCTCAGGCTGGTGCAAAGTCACGCCGGCCTTTGCCACCGCAGGCCCGCCCCGCACTCTGTGCCCCTTCGTCCCCGCCGGCCTGAGTGCGCCAGAGCCCCCAATCAGCGGCTCTTTTAACCCCATCCTGTCTGAGCAAAAAACAGACGCCCTCCAGCGATCTACACGCAGTGGCAGGGCCAAATCCAAAGCTTAGCCCTGGGAGCTGTGAGAACAAAGAAGAGAAAGGGAAATCTCTCCCAGCAGCCTCAGAAGCAGCGGATTAAAGCTCCACAATCAACTTGATGTACCCTGCATCTGTGGAATACCTGAATAGACAACCAATCATCCCAAATTAAGGAAGTGGACTTTAGGAGCAAGATCTATGATTTTTCCCCCTTTCCTCTTTTTGTGAATGTGTATGTGTATGCTTCTGTGTGAGATCTTGTCTGTATAGTCTTGCTTCCACCATTTGTCCTAGGGTTCTATCCGTCCATGTTTTTTTTTAAATTTTTTTTCTTAATAATTAATTTTAATAACCTTATTACACTTTACCTTCGTTCTTTCTTTCTTTCTTTCCGTCCTTCCTTCCCTCCTTTAGACAACGAATCATCCCAAATTGAGGAGGTGGTCTCTGACAGCAAGATTTAGGATTTTTCCCCATTTACCTCTTTTAGTGAGGGTGTATGTGTATGCTTCTGTGTAAGATTTTGTCTGTATAGCTTTGCTTCCAACATTTGTCCTAAGGTTCTTTCCGTCCCTTTTTTTTTTTTTTTCTAAATAAGAAGTTTTTAATTCAATAACTTTATTATACTTTATTTTATTTTTACTGTATCTTCTTTCTTTCTGTCTTTTTTCCTTCTTTCCCTCCTTCCTTCCTTCCTCCCTCCCTCCCTCCCTCCTTTCTTTCCTTCTTGCCTTCTTTCCTTCTTTGCTTCTTTCTTTCTTTCTTCCTTCCTTCCTACCCTCCTTTCCTTCTTTCTTTCCTCATACTTCTACTAATTCCCTCTACTTTTTCTCCCTTTTATCCTGAGCCTGTGGATGAAAAGCTTTTGGTGCTCCAGCCAGGAGGCAGGGCTCTGCCTCTGAGGTAGGACAGCCAACTTCAGGACACTGATCAACAAGAGACCTCCCAGCTCCACATAATATCAAACGGCGAAAATCTCCCAGAGACCTCCATCTTAACACCAGCACCCAGCTTCACTCAACGACCAGCAAGCCACAGTGCTGGAAAACCTATGCCAAACAACTAGCAAAACAGGAACACAACCCCACCCATTAGCAGAGAGGCTGCCTAAAATCATAATAAGGCCACAGACACCCCCAAACACACCACCAGACGTGAACCTGCCTACTAGAGAGACAAGATCCAGCCTCATCCACCACAACACAGGAACTAGCCCCCTCCACCAGGAAGCCTACACAACCCACTGAACCAACCTTAGCCACTGGAGACAGACATCAAAAACAGGAGGAACTACAAACCTGCAGCCTGCAAAAACGAGACCCCAAACACAGTAAGATAAGCAAAATGAGAAGACAGAAAAACACACAGCAGATGAAGGAGCAAGATAAAAACCCACCAGACCTAACAAATGAAGAGGAAATAGGCAGTCTACCTGAAAGAGAATTCAGAATAATGATAGTAAGGTTGATCCGAAATCTTGGAGATAGAATGGACAATAGATTGGACAAAATGCAAGAATCAGTTAACAAGGACCTAGAAGAACTAAAGATGAAACAAGCAACGATGAACAACACAATAAATGAAATTAAAAGTACTCTAGATGGGATCAATAGCAGAATAACTGAGGCAGAAGAACGGATAAGTGACCTGGAAGATAAAATAGTGGAAATAACTACTGCAGAGCAGAATAAAGAAAAAAGAATGAAAAGAACTGAGGACAGTCTCAGAGACCTCTGGGACAACATTAAACGCACCAACATTCGAATTATAGGGGTTACAGAAGAAGAAGAGAAAAAGAAAGGGACTGAGAAAATATTTGAAGAGATTATAGTTGAAAACTTCCCTAATATGGGAAAGGAAATAGTTAATCAAGTCCAGGAAGCACAGAGAGTCCCATACAAGATAAATACAAGGAGAAATACGCCAAGACACATATTAATCAAACTGTCAAAAATTAAATACAAAGAAAGCATATTAAAAGCAGCAAGGGAAAAACAACAAATAACACATAAGGGAATCCCCATAAGGTTAACAGCTGATCTCTCAGCAGAAACCCTACAAGCCAGAAGGGAGTGGCAGGACATACTGAAAGTGATGAAGGAGAAAAACATGCAGCCAAGACTACTCTACCCAGCAAGGATCTCATTCAGATTTGATGGAGAAATTAAAACCTTTACAGACAAGCAAAAGCTGAGAGAGTTCAGCACCACCAAACCAGCTTTACAACAAATGCTAAAGGATCTTCTCTAGGCAAGAAACACAAGAGAAGGAAAAGACCTATAATAACGAACCCAAAACAATTTAGAAAATGGGAATAGGAACATACATATCGATAATTACCTTAAATGTAAATGGACTAAATGCTCCCACCAAAAGACACAGATTAGCTGAATGGATACAAAAACAAGACCCTTATATATGCTGTCTACAAGAGACCCACTTCAGACCTAGAGACACATACAGACTGAAAGTAAGGGGATGGAAAAAGATATTCCATGCAAATGGAAGCCAAAAGAAAGCTGGAGTAGCAATTCTCATATCAGACAAAATAGACTTTAAAATAAGGACTATTAAAAGAGACAAAGAAGGACACTACATAATGATCAAGGGATCGATCCAAGAAGAAGATATAACAATTGTAAATATTTATGCACCCAACATAGGAGCACCTCAATACATAAGGCAAATACTAACAGCCATAAAAGGGGAAATCGACAATAACACATTCATAGTAGGGGACTTAAACACCCCACTTTCACCCATGGACAGATCATCCAAAATGAAAATAAATAAGGAAACACAAGCTTTAAATGATACATTAAACAAGATGGAATTAATTGATATTTATAGGACACTCCATCCAAAAACAACAGAATACACATTTTTCTCAAGTGCTCATGGAACATTCTCCAGGATAGATCATATCTTAGGTCACAAATCAAGCCTTGGTAAATTTAAGAAAATTGAAATTGTATCAAGTATCTTTTCTGACCACAACGCCATGAGACTAGATATCAATTACAGGAAAAGATCTGTAAAAAATACAAACACATGGAGGCTAAACAATACACTACTTAATAATGAAGAGATCACTGAAGAAATCAAAGAGGAAATCAAAAAATACCTAGAAACAAATGACAATGGAGACACAACGACCCAAAACCTGTGGGATGCAGCAAAAGCAGTTCTAAGGGGGAAGTTTATAGCAATACAAGCCCACCTTAAGAAGCAGGAAACATCTCGAATAAGCAACCTAACCTTGCACCTCAAGCAATTAGAGAAAGAAGAACAAAAAAACCCCAAAGCTAGCAGAAGGAAAGAAATCATAAAAATCAGATCAGAAATAAATGAAAAAGAAATGAAGGAAACAATAGCAAAGATCAATAAAACTAAAAGCTGGTTCTTTGAGAAGATAAACAAAATAGATAAACCACTAGCCAGACTCATCAAGAAAAAAAGGGAGAAGACTCAAATCAATAGAATTAGAAATGAAAAAGGAGAGGTAACAACTGACACTGCAGAGATAAAAGAGATCATGAGAGATTACTACAAACAACTCTATGCCAATAAAATGGACAATCTGGAAGAAATGGACAAATTCTTAGAAATGCACAACCTGCCAAGACTGAATCAGGAAGAAATAGAAAATATGAACAGACCAATCACAAGCACTGAAATTGAAACTGTGATTAAAAATCTTCCAACAAAGAAAAGCCCAGGACCAGATGGCTTCACAGGCGAATTCTATCAAACATTTAGAGAAGAGCTAACACCTATCCTTCTCAAACTCTTCCAAAATATAGCAGAGGGAGGACCACTCCCTAACTCCTTCTACGAGGCCACCATCACCTTGATACCAAAACCAGACAAGGATGTCACAAAGAAAGAAAACTACAGGCCAATATCACTGATGAACATAGATGCAAAAATCCTCAACAAAATACTAGCAAACAGAATCCAACAGCACATTAAAAGGATCATACACCATGATCAAGTGGGGTTTATTCCAGGAATGCAAGGATTCTTCAATATACGCAAATCTATCAATGTGATAAACCATATTAACAAATTGAAGGAGAAAAACCATATGATCATCTCAATAGATGCAGAGAAAGCTTTTGACAAAATTCAACACCCATTTATGATAAAAACCCTGCAGAAAGTAGGCATAGAGGGAACTTTCCTCAACATAATAAAGGCCATATATGACAAGCCCACAGCAAACATCATCCTCAATGGTGAAAAACTGAAAGCATTTCCACTAAGATCAGGAACAAGACAAGGTTGCCCACTCTCACCACTATTATTCAACATTGTTTTGGAAGTTTTAGCCACAGCAATCAGAGAAGAGAAGGAAATAAAAGGAATCCAAATTGGAAAAGAAGAAGTAAAGCTGTCACTGTTTGCAGATGACATGATCCTATACATAGAGAACTCTAAAGATGCTACCAGAAAACTACTAGAGCTAATCAATGAATTTGGTAAAGTGGCAGGATACAAAATTAATGCACAGAAATCTCTGGCATTCCTATATACTAATGATGAAAAATCTGAAAGTGAAATCAAGAAAACACTCCCATTTACCATTGCAACAAAAAGAATAAAATATCTAGGAATAAACCTACCTAAGGAGACAAAAGACCTGTATGCAGAAAATTATAAGACACTGATGAAAGAAATTAAAGATGATATAAATAGATGGAGAGATATACCATGTTCTTGGATTGGAAGAATCAACATTGTGAAAATGACTCTACTACCCAAAGCAATCTATAGATTCAATGCAATCCCTATCAAACTACCACTGGCATTTTTCACAGAACTAGAACAAAAAATTTCACAATTTGTATGGAAACACAAAAGACCCCGAATAGCCAAAGCAATCTTGAGAACGAAAGAAGGAACTGGAGGAATCAGGCTCCCTGACTTCAGACTATACTACAAAGCTACAGTCATCAAGACGGTATGGTACTGGCACAAAAACAGAAAGATAGATCAATGGAACAGGATAGAAAGCCCAGAGATAAACCCATGCACATATGGACACCTTATCTTTGATAAAGGTGGCAGTAATGTACAATGGAGAAAGGACAGCCTCTTCAATAAGTGGTGCTGGGAAAACTGGACAGGTACATGTAGAAGTATGAGATTAGATCACTCCCTAACACCATACACAAAAATAAGCTCAAAATGGATTAAAGACCTAAATGTAAGGCCAGAAACTATCAAACTCTTAGAGGAAAACATAGGCAGAACACTCTATGACATAAATCAAAGCAAGATCCTTTCTGACCCACCTCCTAGAGTAATGGAAATAAAAACAAAAATAAACAAATGGGACCTAATGAAACTTCAAAGCTTTTGCACAGCAAAGGAAACCATAAACAAGACCAAAAGACAACCCTCAGAATGGGAGAAAATATTTGCAAATGAAGCAACCGACAAAGGATTAATCTCCAAAATTTACAAGCAGCTCATGCAGCTCAATAACAAGAAAACAAACAACCCAATCCAAAAATGGGCAGAAGACCTAAATAGACATTTCTCCAAAGAAGATATACAGACTGCCAACAAACACATGAAAGAATGCTCAACATCATTAATCATTAGAGAAATGCAAATCAAAACTACAATGAGATATCATCTCACACCAGTCAGAATGGCCATCATCAAAAAATCTAGAAACAATAAATGCTGGAGAGGGTGTGGAGAAAAGGGAACCCTCTTGCACTGCTGGTGGGAATGTGAATTGGTTCAGCCACTATGGAGAACAGTATGGAGGTTCCTTAAAAAACTACAAATAGAACTACCATATGACCCAGCAATCCCACTACTGGGCATATACCCTGAGAAAACCAAAATTCAAAAAGAGTCATGTACCAAAATGTTCATTGCAGCTCTATTTACAATAGCCCGGAGATGGAAACAACCTAAGTGCCCGTCATCGGATGAATGGATAAAGAAGATGTGGCACATATATACAATGGAATATTACTCAGCCATAAAAAGAAACGAAATTGAGCTATTTGTAATGAGGTGGATAGACCTAGAGTCTGTCATACAGAGTGAAGTAAGTCAGAAAGAAAAAGACAAATACCGTATGCTAACACATATATATGGAATTTAAGAAAAAAATGTCATGAAGAACCTAGGGGTAAAGCAGGAATAAAGACGCAGACCTCTTAGAGAACGGACTTGAGGTTATGGGGAGGGGGAAGGGTGAGCTGTGACAGGGCGAGAGAGAGTCATGGGCATATACATAGTAACAAACGCAGTAAGGTAGATAGC